>NW_028227426.1:0-238876 GCF_978045245.1 Mus caroli | reverse complement strand
ACAGTGTGAATTTTAATTTCCACTTTTTTCATGGTTTCTCGCCATATTCTTGTCAACAGTGTGAATTGTTAATTTTCACATTATTCAGGGTTTCTCGATATTCTTTTTCCTACAGCATGCTATTTTTAATTTTTCCAAGTTTTTCAGGGTTTTTCGTCATATTCTGGGTCCTACAGTGTGATTTTTCTCATTTATGACAATTTTCAGGTTTTTTTCCCAATTCTGGGTCCTACAGAGTGATTTTCTCATTTTCACCTTTTTCAGGATTTCTCGCCATATTAGGGGTCCTTCAGTGTGAGGTTTGTAATTTTCTACTTTTTTCAGGGTTTCTAGCCATATTCTGGGTCCTACAGCGTGTATTTTTAATTTTCCACGTTTTTCAGTATTTCTCGCCATATTCTGTGTCTGACAGTGTGAATTTTTAATTTTCACGTTTTTTTAGGGTTTCTCTGCATATTCTGGGTCCTGCCGTGTGTGATTTTCTCATTTTCTACGTTTTCAAGTTTTTGCGTAATTCTGGGTCCTACAGAGTGTATTTTTAATTTTCCACGTTTTTCAGGGTTTCTCAGCATATTCTGGGTCCTACAGTGTGATTTTCTCATTTTTCGACGGGTTTTTCAATTTTTTTTCCAAATCTCGGTCCTACAGTGTGATTATTCTCATTTTCCACCTTTTTCAGGTTTTCTCGCCATATTCTGGGTTCTACAGTGTGAGTTTTGAGTTTTCCTCCTTTTTCAGCTTTTCTTGCCATATTCTGGGTCCTACATAGTGAGGTTTGAATTTTCCTCGTTTTTCAGGTTTTTTTGCCATGTTCTGGGTCCTTCAGTGTGAATTTTTAATTTTCTACATTTTCAAGTTCTCTCGCCATATTTGGGGATCTTCAGTGTGAGTTTTTAATTTTCTAATTTTTCAGGGTTTCTCGACATATTCTGTGTCCTACAGCCGTGAGTTTGAGTTTTCCTCGTTTTTCAGGTTTTCTCGCCATATGCCAGGCACTTAGAGTTAATTTTTAATTTTCCACGTTTTTCAGGTTTTTCTGTCATATTCTGGGTCCTACAGTGTTATTTTTCTCTTATCAACGTTTTTTAGCTTTTCTTGACATATTCCAGGACCTTCAGTGTGAATTTTAAATTTTCCACGTTTTTCAGTATTTCTCGCCATATTCTGTGTCCAACAGTGTGAATTTTTAATTTTCACGTTTTTCAGGGTTTATCCGCATATTCTGGGTCCTGCCGTGTGATTTTCTCATTTTTCACATTTTTAAGGTTCTCTTGCGATATTTGGGGTCCTTCAGTGTGAGTTTGTAATTTTCTACTTTTTCAGGGTTTCACGACATATTCTGTGTCCTACAGCGTGAGTTTTTGGTTTTCCTCTTTTTCAGGGTTTCTCGCCATATTCTGGGTCCTACAGCGTGTATTTTTTATTTTCCATGTTTTCAGGGTTTCTAGGCATATTCTGGGTCCTACAGTGTGATTTTCTCATTTTCGATGTTTTTCCAGTTCTTTCGCAATTCTGGGTCCTTCAGTGTGAATTTTTAATTTTCTACTTTTTTCAGGTTCTCTCTCCATATTTGGGGGTCCTTCAGTGTAAGTTATAATTTTCCAATTTTCAGGATTTCTCAACATATTCTGTGTCCTAGAGCTTGTATTTTTAATTTTCCACGTTTTTCAAGTTTTTTTTCGTCATATTCTGGGTCCTGCAGTGTGATTTTCTCATTTTCCACGTTTTTCAAGTTTTTTCGAAATTCTGGGTCCTTCAGTGTGATTTTCTCATTTTCAACTTTTTCAGGTTTTCTCGCCATATTTGGGGGTCCTTCCGTGTGATTTTTTACTTTTCTAATTTTTCAGTGTTTCTCGACATATTCTGGGTCCTAATTTTATTTTTCCACGTTTTCAGGGTTCTCGGCATATTCTGGGTCCTACAGTGTGATTTTCTCATTTTCGACGTTTTTCATTTTTTTTTTCCAAATCTGGGTTCTGTAGTGTGATTATTCTCATTTTCCATCTTTTTCAGGATTCTCGCCATATTCTGGTCCTATAGTGTGAGTTTTGAATTTTCCTTGTTTTTCAGGTTTTCTTGCCATATGAGGGGTCTTCAGTGTGATTTTTTAATTTTCCACGTTTTCAATATTTCTCGCCATATACTGGGTAATACAGTGTGAATTTTGAATTTTCCACTTTTTTTTCATGATTCTTGCCATATTCTGTGTTCGACAGTGTGAATTTTTAATTTTCACGATTTTTAGGGTTTATCGGCATATTCTGGGTCCAGCAGTGTTGTGATTTCTCATTTTCCACGATTTTCAAAGTTTTTTCGCAATTCTTGGGGTACTTCACTGTGAGTTTTTAATTTTCTACTTTTTTCAGGATTTCTCGCCATATCTGGGTCCTATAGTGTGAGTTTTGAATTTTCCTTGTTTTTCAGGTTTTCTTGCCATATGAGGGGGTCCTTCAGTGTGATTTTTTAATTTTCCACGTTTTCAATATTTCTCGCCATATACTGGGTAATACAGGTGTGAATTTTGAATTTTCCACTTTTTTTTCATGATTCTTGCCATATTCTGTGTCCGACAGTGTGAATTTTTAATTTTCACGATTTTTAGGGTTTATCGGCATATTCTGGGTCCAGCAGTGTGATTTTCTCATTTTCCACGATTTTCAAGTTTTTTCGCAATTCTTGGGGTACTTCACTGTGAGTTTTTAATTTTCTACTTTTTTCAGGTTTTCTCGCCATATTCTGGTCCCTCAGTGTGAGTTTTTAATTTTCCTCGTTTTTCAGGTTATCTCTACATATTCTGTGTCCTTCAGTGTGAATTTTTAATTTTCTACTTTTTTCAGGTTTTTTTTGTAATATTCTTGGACCTACAGTGTGATTTTCTCATTTTCACGTTTTTCAGGTTTTCTTGCCATATTCCAGGTCCTTCAGTGTGAATTTTAATTTTCACGTTTTTCAGTATTTCTTTCCATATTTTGCGTAATACAGTGTGAATTTTTAATTTTCCACTTTTTTCATGGTTTCTCGCCATATTCTTTGTCCGACAGTGTGAATTGTTAATTTTCACATTATTCAGGGTTTCTCGATATTCTTTTTCCTACAGCATGTATTTTTAATTTTCCAAGTTTTTCAGGGTTTTTCGTCATATTCTGGGTCCTACAGTGTGATTTTCTCATTTATGACATTTTTTCAGGTTTTTTCCCAATTCTGGGTCCTACAGAGTGATTTTCTCATTTTCCACCTTTTCAGGATTTTCTCGCCATATTAGGGGTCCTTCAGTGTGAGTTTGTAATTTTCTACTTTTTTCAGGGTTTCTAGCCATATTCTGGGTCCTACAGCGTGTATTTTTAATTTTCCACGTTTTTCAGTATTTCTCGCCATATTCTGTGTCTGACAGTGTGAATTTTTAATTTCACGTTTTTTAGGGTTTCTCTGCATATTCTGGGTCCTGCCGTGTGATTTTCTCATTTTCTACGTTTTTCAAGTTTTTGCGTAATTCTGGGTCCTACAGAGTGTATTTTTAATTTTCCACGTTTTTCAGGGTTTCTCAGCATATTCTGGGTCCTACAGTGTGATTTTCTCATTTTCGACATTTTTCAATTTTTTTTCCAAATCTCGGTCCTACAGTGTGATTATTCTCATTTTCCACCTTTTTCAGGTTTTCTCGCCATATTCTGGGTTCTACAGTGTGAGTTTTGAGTTTTCCTCCTTTTTCAGGTTTTCTTGCCATATTCTGGGTCCTACATAGTGAGTTTTGAATTTTCCTCGTTTTTCAGGTTTTATTGCCATGTTCTGGGTCTTTCACTGTGAATTTTTAATTTTCTACATTTTTCAGGTTCTCTCGCCATATTTGGGGTTCTTTAGTGTGAGTTTTTAATTTTCTAATTTTTCAGGGTTTCTCAACATATTCTGTGTCCTACAGCGTGAGTTTTGAGTTTTCCTCTTTTTTCATGTTTTCTCGCCATATGCCTGGCTCTTTAATGTTAATTTTTAATTTTCCACGATTTTCAGGTTTTTCCGTCATATTCTGGGTCCTACAGCGTGTATTTTTAATTTTCCATGTTTTCAGGGTTTCTCGGCATATCCTGGGTCCTACAGTGTGATTTTCTCATTTCGATGTTTTTCAAGTTCTTTCGCAATTCTGGGTCCTTCAGTGTGAATTTTTAATTTTCTACTTTTTTCAGGTTCTCTCTCCATATTTGGGATCCTTCAGTGTTAGTTTATGATTTTCTATTTTTTCAGGATTTTTCAACATATTCTGTGTCCTAGAGCGTGTATTTTTAATTTTCCAGGTTCTTCAAGTTTTTTTCGTCATATTTTGGGTCCTGCAGTGTATTTTTATCATTTTCCACGTTTTTCAAGTTTTTTCATAATTCTGGGTCCTACAGTGTGATTTTCTCATTTTCAACTTTTTCAGGTTTTCTCGCCATATTTGGGGTCCTTCCGTGTGATTTCTTACTTTTCTAATTTTTCAGTGTTTCTCGACATATTCTGGGTTCTAAAGCATATATTTTTAATTTTCCATGTTTTCAGGGTTTCTAGCATATTCTGGGTCCTACAGTGTGATTTTCTCATTTTCGACGTTTTTCAATTTTTTTTCCAAATCTGGTTTATATAGTGTGATTATTCTCATTTTCCATCTTTTTCAGGATTTCTCGCCATATTCTCGGTCCTATAGAGTGAGTTTTGAATTTTCCTTGTTTTTCAGGTTTTCTTGCCATATGAGGGGTCCCTTCAGTGTGAATTTTTAATTTTCCACTTTTTTCATGATTCTTGCCATATTCTGTGTCCGACAGTGTGGATTTTTAATTTTCACGTTTTTCAGGGTTTATTGGCATATTCTGGGTCCAGCAGTGTGATTTTCTCATTTTCCACGATTTTCAAGTTTTTTCGCAATTCTTGGGGTATTTCACTGTGAGTTTTTAATTTTCTACTTTTTCAGGGTTTCTCGCCATATTCTGGGTCCTACACCGTATATTTTTAATTTACCACGTTTTCAGGGTTTCTCGGCACATTATGGGTCTACAGTGTGATTTTCTCATTTTCGACGCTTTTCAAGTTTTTCGCAATTCTGGGTCCTACAGTGTGATTATTGTCATTTTCCACCTTTTTCAGTTTTTCTGGCCATATTCGGGGTCCTTCAGTGTGAATTTTAATTTTCTATTTTCAGGTTTTTCTCGCCATACTCTGGGTCCTTCAGTGTGAGTTTTTAATTTTCCTTGTTTTTCAGGTTATCTCTACATATTCTGGGTCCTTCAGTGTGAATTTTAGTTTTCTACTTTTTTTCAGGTTTTTTCGTCATATTCTGGGACCTACAGGTGGTGATTTTCTCATTGCCACGTTTTTCAGGTTTTCTTGCCATATTCCAGGTCCTTCAGTGTGAATTTTTAATTTTCACGTTTTTCAGTATTTCTTTCCATATTTTGCGTAATACAGTGTGAATTTTTAATTTTCCACTTTTTTCATGGTTTCTCGCCATATTCTTTGTCCAACAGTGTGAATTGTTAATTTTTACGTTATTCAGGGTTTCTCAGCATATTCTCTGTCCTACAGCGTGTATTTTTAATTTTCCACGTTTTTCAGGGTTTTTTTGTCATATTCTGGGTCCTACAGTGTGATTTTTCTCATTTACGACATTTTTCAGGTTTTTTCCCAATTCTGGGTCCTACAGAGTGATTTTCTCATTTTCCACCTTTTTCAGGATTCTCGACATATTAGGGGTCTTCAGTGTGAGTTTGTAATTTTCTACTTTTTTCAGGGTTTTCTAGCCATATTCTGGGTCCTACAGCGTGTATTTTTTAATTTTCCACGTTTTTCAGGGTTTCTCAGGATATTCTGGGTCTACAGTGTGATTTCTCATTTTCAGACGTTTTCAATTTTTTTCCAAATCTCGGTCCTACAGTGTGATTATTCTCGTTTTCCACCTTTTCAGGTTTTCTCGCCATATTCTGGGTTCTACAGTGTGAGTTTTGAGTTTTCCTCCTTTTCAGCTTTTCTTGCCATATCTGGGTCCTACAGTGTGATTTTTCTCTTATCAACGTTTTTTAGCTTTTCTTGACAATTCCAGGACCTTCAGTGTGAATTTTAAATTTTCCACGTTTTTCAGTATTTCTCGCCATATTCTGTGTCCAACAGTGTGAATTTTTTAATTTTCACGTTTTTCAGGGTTTCTCGGCATATTCGGGTTCTGCAGTGTGATTTTCTCATTTTTCACATTTTCAGGTTTTCTAGCCATATTTGGGGTCCTTCAGTGTGAGTTTGTACTTTTCTATTTTTTTCAGGGTTTCTTGCCATATTGTGGGTCCTACAGCGTGTATTTTAATTTTCCATGTTTTCAGGGTTTCTAGGCATATTCTGGGTCCTACAGTCTGATTTTCTCATTTTCGATGTTTTTCAAGTTCTTTCACAATTCTGGGTCCTTCAGTGTGAATTTTTAATTTTCTACTTTTTTCAGGTGCTCTCTCCATATTTGGGGTACTTCAGTGTAAGTGTATAATTTTCTAATTTTTCAGGATTTCTCAAAATATTCTGTGTCCTAGAGCGTGTATTTTTAATTTTCCACGTTTTTCAAGTTTTTTTCGTCATATTTGGGTCCTGCAGTGTGATTTTCTCATTTTCTTACGTTTTCAAGTTTTTTCATAATTCTGGGGCCTACAGTGTGATTTTCTCATTTTCAACTTTTCAGGTTTTCTCGCCATATTTGGGGTCCTTCCATGTGATTTTTACTTTTCTAATTTTTCAGTGTTTCTCGACATATTCTGGGTCCAACAGCGTATATTTTTAATTTTCCACGTTTTCAGGGTTTCTCAGCATATTCTGGGTCCTACAGTGTGATTTTCTCATTTTCCACCTTTTTCAGTTTTTCTTGCCATATTCCAGGTCCTTCTATGTGAATTTTAATTTTCCACGTTTTTCAGTATTTCTCGGCATATTCTGGGTAATACAGTGTGAAATTTTAATTTTCCACTTGTTTTTTGGTTTCTCACCATAATCTGGGTCCGACAGTTAGAATTTTTAATTTTCATGTTTTTCAGGGTTTCTCCGCATATTCTGTGTCCTGCAGTGTGATTTTCTCTTTTCCACGTTTTTCAAGTTTTTTTCATAATTCTGAGTCCTACAGTGTGATTTTCTCATTTTCCACCTTTTTCAGGTTTTCTCGCCATATTTGGGGTCCTTCACTGTGACTTTTTTAATTTTCTACTTTTTCAGGGTTTCTTGCCATATTCTGGGTCTGACAGTGTAAGTTTTTAATTTTCTACTTTTTCAGGTTTTCTCGCCATATTCGGGGTTCTTCAGTGTGAATTTTTAATTTTCTACTCTTTTCAGTTTTTCTTACCATATTTGGGATCCTCCAGTGTGAGTTTTTAATTTTCTACTTTTTTCAGGGTTTCTCACCATATTCTGGGTCCTACAGCGTGTATTAATAATTTTCCACGTTTTTCAGTGTTTCTCGGCATATTCTTTTTTTTGATTTTTAATATTTTTATTACATATTTTCCTCAATTACATTTCCAATGCTATCCCAAAAGTCCCCCATAGCGCCCCCCCACTTCCCTACCCATCCATTCCCATTCTTTGGCCCTGGCATTCCCCTATATTGGGGCATATAAAGTTTGCAAGTCCAATGGGCCCTCTCTTTCCATTGTTGGCTTCTAGGCCATCTTTCGATACATATGCAGCTAGAGACAAGAGCTCCGGGGTTCTGGTTAGTACATCATGTTGTTCCAACAATAGGGTTGCAGATCCTTTTAGCTCCTTGGGTACTTTCTCTAGCTTCTCCATTGGGAGCCCTGTGATACATCCAATAGCTGACTGTGAACATCCACTCCTGTGTTTGCTAGGCCCCGCATCGTCTCACAAGAGACAGCTATATTTGGGTCCTTTCAGCAAAATCTTGCTAGTGTATGCAATGGTGTCAGCTTTTAGAAGCTGATTATGGGATGGATCCCTGGATACGGCAGTCTCTAAATGGGCCATCCTTTCATCACAGCTACGAACTTTGTCTCTGTAACTCCTTCCCTGGGTGTTTTGTTCCCAATTCTAAGAAGGTGCACAGTGTCCACACTTTGGTCTTCATTCTTCTTGAGTTTCATGCGTTTATCAAATTGTATCTTATATCGTGGGTATCCTAAGTTTTGGGCTAATATCCACTTATCAGTGAATACATATTGTGTGAAGTTCTTTTGTGATTGTGTTACTTCACTCAAGATGATGCCCTCCAGGTCCATCCATTTGGCTAGGAATTTCATAAATTCATTCTTTTTAATAGCTGAGTAGTACTCCATTGTGTAAATGTACCATAATTTCTGTATCCATTCCTCTGTTGAGGGACATCTGGTTCTTTCCAGCTTCTGGCTATTATAAATAGGGCTGCTATGAACATAGTGGAGCATGTGTCCTTTTTACCGGTTGGGACATCTTCTGGATATATGCCCAGGAGAGGTATTGCTGGATCCTCCGGTAGTACTATGTCCAATTTTCTGAGGAACCGCCAGACTGATTTCCAGAGTGGTTGTACAAGCTTGCAATCCCACCAACAATGGAGGAGTGTTCCTCTTTCTCCACATCCTCGCCAGCATCTGCTGTCACCTGAATTTTTGATCTTAGCCATTCTGACTGGTGTGAGGTGGAATCTCAGGGTTGTTTTGATTTGCATTTCCCTGATGATTAAGGATGTTGAACATTTTTTCAGGTGTTTCTCTGCCATTCGGTATTCCTCAGGTGAGAATTCTTTGTTCAGTTCTGAGCCCCATTTTTTAATGGGGTTATTTGACTTTCTGGAGTCCACCTTCTTGAGTTCTTTATATATATTGGATATTAGTCCCTTATCTGATTTAGGATAGGTGAAGATCCTTTCCCAATCTGTTGGTGGTTTTTTTGTCTTATTGACGGTGTCTTTAGCCTTGCAGAAGCTTTGTAGTTTCATGAGGTCCCACTTGTCAATTCTCGATCTTACAGCACAAGCCATTACTGTTCTATTCAGGAATTTTTCCCCTGTGCCCATATCTTCAAGGCTTTTCCCCACTTTCTCCTCTATAAGTTTCAGTGTCTCTGGTTTTATGTGAAGTTCCTTGATCCACTTAGACTTGACCTTAGTACAAGGAGATAGGAATGGATTGATTCGCATTCTTCTACATGTTAACAACCAGTTGTGCCAGCACCATTTGTTGAAAATGCTGTCTTTCTTCCACTGGATGTTTTTAGCTCCCTTGTCGAAGATCAAGTGACCGTAGGTGTGTGGGTTCATTTCTGGGTCTTCAATTCTATTCCATTGGTCTATTTGTCTGTCACTATACCAGTACCATGCAGTTTTTATCACAATTGCTCTGTAGTAGAGCTTTAGGTCCGGCATGGTGATTCCACCAGAGGTTCTTTTATCCTTGAGAAGAGTTTTTGCTATCCTAGGTTTTTTGTTGTTCCAGATGAATTTGCAGATTGCACTTTCTAATTCGTTGAAGAATTGATTTGGAATTTTGATGGGGATTGCATTGAATCTGTAGATTGCTTTTGGCAAGATAGCCATTTTTACAATGTTGATCCTGCCAATCCATGAGCATGGGAGATCTTTCCATCTTCTGAGATCTTCTAGAATTTCTTTCTTCAGAGACTTGAAGTTTTTATTATACAGATCTTTCACTTCCTTAGTTAGAGTCACGCCAAGATATTTTATATTATTTGTGACTATTGAGAAGGGTGTTGTTTCCCTAATTTCTTTCTCAGCCTGTTCATTCTTTGTGTAGAGAAAGGCCATTGATTTGTTTGAGTTAATTTTATATCCAGCTACTTCACCGAAGCTGTTTATCAGGCTTAGGAGTTCTCTGGTGGAATTTTTAGGGTCACATATATACTATCATATCATCTGCAAAGAGTGATATTTTGACTTCATCTTTTCCAATTTGTATCCCTTTGATCTCCTTTTGTTGTCGAATTGCTCTGGCTAGGACTTCAAGTACTATGTTGAATAGGTATGGAGAAAGTGGACAGCCTTGTCTAGTCCCTGATTTTAGAGGGATTGCTTCAAGCTTCTCACCATTTACTTTGATGTTGGCTACTGGTTTGCTGTAGATTGCTTTTATCATGTTTAGGTATGGGCCTTGAATTCCTGATCTTTCCAAGACTTTTATCATGAATGGGTGTTGGATCTTGTCAAATGCTTTTTCCGCATCTAACGAGATGACCATGTGGTTTTTGTCTTTGAGTTTGTTTATATAGTGGATTACGTTGATGCATTTCCGTATATTGAACCATCCCTGCATCCCTGGGATGAAACCTACTTGGTCAGGATGGATGATTGTTTTGATGTGTTCTTGGATTCGGTTAGCAAGAACTTTATTGAGGATTTTTGCATCAATATTCATAAGGGATATTGGTCTGAAGTTTTCTATCTTTGTTGGGTCTTTTTGTGGTTTAGGTATCAGAGTAATTGTGGCTTCATAGAAGGAGTTGGGTAGAGTACCTTCTGTTTCTATTTTGTGGAATAGTTTGTGAAGAACTGGGATTAGATCTTCATTGAAGGTCTGATAGAACTCTGCACTAAACCCATCTGGTCCTGGGCTTTTTTTAGTTGGGAGACTATTAATGACTGCTTCTATTTCTTTGGGGAATATAGGGCTGTTTAGATCATTAACCTGATCTTGATTCAACTTTGGTACCTGGTATCTGTCTAGGAACTTCTCCATTTCATCCAGGTTCTCCAGTTTTGTTGAGTATAGCCTTTGGTAGAAGGATCTGATGGTGTTTTGGATGTCTTCAGGATCTGTTGTTATGTCTCCTTTTTCATTTCTGATTTTGTTAATTAGGATGCTTTCCCTGTGCCCTCTAGTGAGTCTGGCTAAGGGTTTATCTATCTTGTTGATTTTCTCAAAGAACCAGCTCCTTGATTGGTTGATTCTTTGAATAGTTTTTCTTATTTCCACTTGGTTGATTTCACCCCTGAGTTTGATTATTTCCTGCCATCTACTCCTCTTGGGTGAATTTGCTTCCTTTTGTTCTAGTGCTTTTAGGTGTGTTGTCAAGCTGCTAATGTGTGCTCTCTCTAGTTTCCTTTTGGAGGCACTCAGAGCTATGAGTTTTCCTCTTAGAAATGCTTTCATTGCGTCCCATAAGTTTGGGTATGTTGTGGCTTCATTTTCATTGAACTCTAAAAAGTCCTTAATTTCTTTCTTTATTCCTTCCTTGACCAAGGTATCATTGAGAAGAGTGTTGTTCAGTTTCCACGTGAAGGTTGGCTTTCTATTATTTATTTTGTTATTGAAGATCAGCCTTAGTCCATGGTGATCTGATAGGATGCATGGGACAATTTCAATATTTTTGTATCTGCTGAGGCCTGCTTTGTGACCAATTATGTGGTCAATTTTGGAGAAGGTACCATGAGGTGCTGAGAAGAAGGTATATCCTTTTGTTTTAGGATAGAATGTTCTGTAGATATCTGCCAGATCCATTTGATTCATAATTTCTCTTAGTTTCTCTGTGTCCCTGTTTAGTTTCTGTTTCCATGATCTGTCCATTGGTGAAAGTGGTGTGTTGAAGTCTCCCACTATTATTGTATGAGGTGCAATGTGTGCTTTGAGATTTACTAAAGTTTCTTTAATGAATGTGGCTGCCTTTGTATTTGGAGCATAGATATTCAGGATTGATAGTTCCTCTTGGAGGATTTTACCTTTGATGAGTATGAAGTGTCCCTCCCTGTCTTTTTTAATGACTTTGGGTTGGAAGTCAATCTTATCAGATATCAGAACGGCTACTCCAGCTTGTTTCTTCATGCCATTTGCTTGGAAAATTGTTTTCCAGCCTTTCATTCTGAGGTAGTGTCTATCCTTTTCTCTGAGATGAGTTTCCTGTAAGCGCAAAATGTTGGGTCTTGTTTGTGTAGCCAGTTTGTTAGTCTATGTCTTTTTATCGGGGAGTTGAGTCCATTGATATTAAGAGATATTAAGGAAAAGTAATTGTTGTTTCCTGTTATTTTTGTTGTTAAAGTTGGCATTTTGTTCTTGTGGCTGTCTTCTTTTAGGTTTGTTGAGGGATTACCTTCTTGTTGTTTCTAGGGCGTGGTTCCTGTCCTTGTATTGGTTTTTTTCTGTTATTATCCTTTGAAGGGCTGGATTCGTGGAGATATAATGTGTGAATTTGGTTTTGTCGTGGAATACTTTGGTTTCTCCATCTATGTTAATTGAGAGTTTGGCTGGGTATAGTAGCCTGGGCTGGTATTTGTGTTCTTTTAGTGTCTGTATAACATCCGTCCAGGATCTTCTGGCTTTCATAGTCTCTGGTGAAAAATCTGGTGTAATTCTGATAGGCTTGCCTTTATATGTTACTTGGCCTTTTTCTCTTACTGCTTTTAGTATTCTATCTTTATTTAGAGCATTTGTTGTTCTGATTATAATGTGTCAGGAGGTATTTCTTTTCTGGTCCAGTCTATTTGGAGTTCTGTAGGCTTCTTTTATGTTCATGGGCATCTCTTTCTTTAGATTTTGGAAGTTTTCTTCTATAATTTTGTTGAAGATGTTTGCTGGTCCTTTGAGTTGAAAATCTTCATTCTCATCCACTCCTATTATCCGTAGGTTTGGTCTTCTCATTGCGTCCTGTATTTCTTGGATGTTTTGAGTTAGGATCTTTTTGCATTTTACATTTTCCTTGATTGTTGTGCCGATGTTCTCTATGGAATCTTCTGCACCTGAGATTCTCTCTTCCATCTCTTGTATTCTGTTGCTGATGCTCGTATCTATGGTTCCAGATTTCTTTCCTAGGGTTTCTATCTCCAGTGTTGCCTCATTTTGGGTTTTCTTTATTGTGTCTACTTCCCTTTTTAGGTCTAGTATGGTTTTGTTCATTTCCATCATCTGTTTGGATGTGTTTTCCTGTTTTTCTGTAAGGACTTCTACCTGTTTGATTATGTTATCCTGTTTTTCTTTAAGGATTTGTAACTCTTTAGCAGTGGTCTCCTGCAATTCTTTAAGGGATTTTTGTGCTTCCTCTTTATTGTCTTCTGCCTGTTTAGCAGTGTTCTCCTGCATTTCTTTAAGTGTGTTATTAAAGTCCTT
Organism: Mus caroli; assembly: GCF_978045245.1. NCBI lineage: Eukaryota > Metazoa > Chordata > Mammalia > Rodentia > Muridae > Mus > Mus caroli. The sequence continues at coordinate 225,842 of NW_028227426.1, read as the reverse complement.
CTTGAAGTCCTCTATCATCATCAGGAGATATGCTTTTAAATCCGTGTCTAGCTTTTCCGGTGTGTTGGGGTGCCCTGGACTGGGCGAAGTGGGGGTGCTGGGTTCTGATGATGGTGAGTGGTCTTGGTTTCTGTTAGTAAGATTATTACGTTTACCTTTCGCCATCTAGTAATCTCTGGGGTTAGTTGTTATCGTTGTCACTGTTTAAAGATTGGAGCAGAAGCTGTGTTCCACTCACCAGCAGTCCCAAAATCCTGCGGCGGGGGTCGTGGGTAGCTGGCGGGTGTCAGGCAACCCTTCTCTCCCGCTACCCCGGCGCTGATCCGGCCGGATGAGGCCTGTGGCCCTACTCAGGCCGGTTTTTGCTTCCCTAACTAATGCAGTCTCAGGTCCCGCACAATTGGATTGGAGCAGAAGCTGTGCTCCACTCACCAGAAGTCTTAAGATCCTGTGGCGGGTGTTGTGGGTAGCTGTCGAGTGTCAGCCGACCCTGCGCCCCAGCTGCCCCGGTGCTTTTCTGACCGGAAGAGGGTTGTGGCCCTATGTAGGCCGGATTTCTCTCTCCCCAACCAGAGCAGTCTCAGGTCCCGCGTGATTGGACTGGAGCAGAAGCTGTGTTCCACTCACCAGCAGTCCCAAAATCCTGCGGCGGGGGTCGTGGGTAGCTGGCGAGTGTCAGTCGACCCTGCGCCCCAGCTGCTCCGGCGCTCCTCTGATCGGAAGAGCTCTCCGCATATTCTTGATCCTACAGTGTGATTTTCCCATTTTTGACATTTTTCATGTTTTTTCTCAATTCTTGATCCTACAGTGTGATTATTCTCATTTTCCACCTTTTTCAGGTTTTCTCCCCATATTCGGGGTCCTTCAGTGTGAATTTTTAATTTTCTACTTTTTTCAAGTTTTTTCGTCATATTCTCGGTCCTACAGTGTGATTTTCTCATTTCCACGTTTTTCAGGTTTTTTCATCATATTCGGGATCCTTCAGTGTGGGTTTTTAATTTTCTAATTTTTCAGGGTTTCTCAACATATTCTGGGTCCTAATGCGTGTATTTTTAATTTTTCATGTTTTTCAGTGTTTCTAGGCACATTCTGGGTCCTACAGTGTGATTTTCACATTTTCCACTTTTTCCGAGTTTTTTCACATTTCTGGGTCTTACCATGTAATTTTCTCATTTTCCACCTTTTTCAGGTTTTCTCGACATATTCCAGGTCCTTCAGTGAGAGTTTTTATTTTTGTACTTATTTCAGGGTTTCTCGGCATATTCTGGGTCCTAGAGTGTGATTTTCTCATTTTCGAAGATTTTCAAGTTTTTTTTTTTAGCATTTCTGGGTCCTAAAGTGTGATTATTCTCATTTTCAACCTTTTTCAGGTTTTCTTGCCATAGTCGGAGTCCTTCATTGTGAATTTTTAATTTTCCACGTTTTTCAGGTTTTTTTTTTGTCATATCCTTGGTCCTACAGTGTGATTTTCTCATTTCCACGTTTTTCAGATTTTCCTACCATATTCCAGGTCCTTCAGTGTGAATTTTTAATTTTCCACGTTTTTCAGTATTTCTAGCCATATTCTGGGTAATACAGTGGGAATTTTTAATTTTCCACGTTTTTCAAGGTTTCTTGCCATATTCTGGTCCTATAGTGTGAATTTTTAATTTTCAATATTTTTCAGTGTTTCTCGCCATATTCTGGGTCCTACAGTGTGAATATTTAATTTTCCAGGTTTTTCAGGTTTTCTCGTCATATTCTGGGTCCTTCAGTGTGCGATTTTATTTTTCCTCGATTTTCAGTTTTGCTCTCTATATCCGGGTCATTCAGTGTGAATTTTTAATTTTCCACTTTTTTCAGGTTTCTTCGTCATATTCTGGTTCTACAGTGTGATTTTCTCATTTCCACGTTTTTCAGGTTTTCTCGCCATATTCGTGGTCTTTCAGTGTGAGTTTTTTAATTTCTACTTTTTCAGGGTTTCTCGCCATATTCTGGGTCCCACAGTGTGATTTTCTCATTTTCAACCTTTTTCAGGTTTTTAATTTTCCTCGTTTTTCAGGTTTTCTTGCCATATTTGGGGTCCTTCAGTGTGAATTTTTAATTTTCCACGTTTTTCAATTTTTTTCGTCATATTATGGGTCCTACTGTGTAATTTTCTCACTTCCACGTTTTTCAGGTTTTCTTGCCATATTCCAGGACCTTCATTGTGAATTTATAATTTTTCAGGTTTTTCAGTATTTCATACCATATTCTGGGTAATACAGTGTGAATTTTTAATTTTCACGTTTTTCAGGGTTTGTCAGCATACAGTGCGATTTTCTCATTTTCCACATTTCAGGTTTTCTCACCATATTCGGGGTCCTTCAGTGTGAATTTTTAATTTTCTACTTTTTTTATGTTTTCTCACCATATTCTGGGACCTTCAGTGTGAGTTTTTAATTTTCCTCGTTTTTCAGGTTTTATTGCCATATTCTGGGTCCTTCAGTGTGAATTTTTAATTTTCTACTTTTTTCATGTTTTCTCGCCATATTTGGGGTCCTTCAGTGTGAGTATATTATTTTCTAATTTTTCAGTTTTTCTCACCATATTCCAGGTCCTTCACTGTGAATTTTTAATTTTCCACGTTTTTCAGGTTTTCTGGCATACTCTGGGTCCTTAATTGTGAATTTTTAATATTGCACGTTTTTCAGGTTTTTTGGTCATATTCTGTGTCCTACAGAGTAATTTTCTCATTTACACGTTTTCCATGTTTTTTTTGCCATATTGCAGTTTCTTCAGTGTGAATTTTTAATTTTCCACGTTTTTCAGTATTTCTCACCATATTCTGTGTCTGACAGTGTGAATTTTTAATTTTCACGTTTTTCAGGGTTTCTCTGCATATTCTGGGTCCTGCCGTGTGATTTTCTCATTTTCCACGTTTTTCAAGTTTTTGCGTAATTCTGGGTCCTACAGTGTGATTTTCTCATTTTCCACCTATTTCAGGTTTTCTCGCCATAGTTGGGGTCCTTCAGTATGATTTTTTACTTTTCTAATTTTTCAGAGTTTCTCTCCATATTCTGGGTCCTACAGCATGTATTTTTAATTTTCCACGTTTTTCAGGGTTTCTCAGCATATTCTTGGTCCTACAGTGTGATTTTCTCATTTTCAACGTTTGTCAATTTTTTTTTTTCCAAATCTCGGTCCTAGAGTGTGATTATTCTCATTTTCCACCTTTTTCAGGTTTTCTCGCCATATTCTGGGTTCTATAGTGTGAGTTTTGAGTTTTCCTCCTTTTTCAGGTTTTCTTGCCATATTCTGGGTCCTACATAGTGAGTTTTGATTTTTCCTCGTTTTTCAGGTTTTATTGCCATGTTCTGGGTCCTTCAGTGTGAATTTTTAATTTTCTACATTTTTCATGTTCTCTCGCCATATTTGGGTTTCTTCAGTGTGAGTTTTTAATTTTCTAATTTTTCAGGGTTTCTCGACATATTCTGTGTCCTACAGAGTGAGTTTTGAGTTTTCCTCGTTTTTTAGGTTTTCTCGCCATATGCCTGGCTCTTTAGTGTTAATTTTTAATTTTCCTCGTTTTTCAGGTTTTTCCATCATATTATGGGTCCTACAGTGTGATTTTTCTCATTTCCACGTTTTTCAGCTTTTCTTGACATATTCCAGGACCTTCGGTGTGAATTTTAAATTTTCCATGTTTTTCAGTATTTCTCGCCATATTCTGTGTCCAACAGTGTGAATTTTTAATTTTCATGTTTTTCAGGGTTTCTTGGCATTTTCTGGGTCCTGCAGTGTGATTTTCTCATTTTCCACATTTTTCAGGTTTTCTAGCCATATTTGGGGTCCTTCAGTGTGAGTTTGTAATTTTCTACTTTTTTCAGGGTTTCTCGCCATATTCTGGGACCTACAGCGTGTATTTTTAATTTTCCATGTTTTCAGGGTTTCTTGGCATATTCTGGTTCCTACAGTGTGATATTCTCATTTTCGACGTTTTTCAATTTTTTTTTCCAAATCTGGATTCTATAGTGTGATTATACTCATTTTCCATCTTTTTTTTTAGGATTTCTCGCCATATTCTGGGTCCTTTAGTGTGAGTTTTGAATTTTCCTTCTTTTTCAGGTTTTCTTGCCATATAAGGGGTACTTCAGTGTGATTTTTTAATTTTCCACGTTTTCAATATTTCTCGCCATATAGTGGGTAATAGAGTGTGAATTTTTAATTTTCCACTTTTTTCATGATTCTTGCCATATTCTGTGTCCGACAATGTGAATTTTTAATTTTCACGTTTTTCAGGGTTTATCGGCATATTCTGGGTCCAGCAGTGTGATTTTTTCATTTTCCACGATTTTCAAGTTTTTTTGCAATTCTTGTGGTACTTCACTGTGAGATTTTAATTTTCTACTTTTTTCAGGGTTTCTCGCCATATTTGGGGTCCTTCCGTGTGATTTTTTACTTTTCTAATTTTTCAGTGTTTCTCGACATATTGTGGGTTCTACAGCGTATATTTTTAATTTTCCACGTTTTCAGGGTTTCTAGGCATATTCTGGGTCCTACAGTGTGATTTTCTCATTTTCGACGTTTTTCAATTTTTTTTTTCCAAATTTGGGTTCTATAGTGTGATTATTCTCATTTTCCATCTTTTTCAGGATTTCTCGCCATATTCTCTGTCCTATAGTGTGAGTTTTGAATTTTCCTTGTTTTTCAGGTTTTCTTGCCATATGAGGGGTCCTTCAGTGTGAATTTTTAATTTTCAACTTTTTTCATGATTCTTGCCATATTCTGTGTCTGACAGTGTGGATTTTTAATTTTCACGTTTTTCAGGGTTTATCTGCATATTCTGGGTCCAGCAGTGTGATTTTCTCATTTTCCACGATTTTCAAGTTTTTTCGCAATTCTTGGGGTACTTCACTGTGAGTTTTTAATTTTCTACTTTTTCAGGGTTTCTCGCCATATTCTGGGTCCTACACCATGTATTTTTAATTTACCACATTTTCAGGGTTTCTCGGCACATTATGGGTCCTACAGTGTGATTTTCTCATTTTCGATGCTTTTCAAGTTTTTTCGCAATTCTGGGTCCTACAGTGTGATTATTGTCATTTTCCACCTTTTTCAGTTTTTCTGGCCATATTCGGGGTCCTTCAGTGTGAATTTTTAATTTTCTACTTTTTTCAGGTTTTCTTGCCATATTCTGGGTCCCTCAGTGTGAGTTTTTAATTTTCCTTGTTTTTCAGGTTATCTCTACATATTCTGGGTCCTTCAGTGTGAATTTTTACTTTTCTACTTTTTTCAGGATTTTTCGTCATATTCTGGGACCTACAGTGTGATTTTCTCATTTCCACGTTTTTCAGGTTTTCTTGCCATATTCCAGGTCCTTCAGTGTGAATTTTTAATTTTCACGTTTTTCAGTATTATTTCCATATTTTGCGTAATACAGTGTGAATTTTTAATTTTCCACTTTTTTCATGGTTTCTTGCCATATTCTTTGACTGACAGTGTGAATCGTTAATTTTCACGTTATTCAGGGTTTCTTGGCATATTCTCTGTCCTACAGCGTGTATTTTTAATTTTCCACGTTTTTCAGGGTTTTTTGTCATATTCTGGGTCCTACAGTGTGATTTTTCTCATTTAAGACATTTTTCAGGTTTTTTCCCAATTCTGGGTCCTACAGAGTGATTTTCTCATTTTCCACCTTTTTCAGGATTTCTTGACATATTAGGGGTCTTCAGTGTGAGTTTGTAATTTTCTACTTTTTTCAGGGTTTCTAGCCATATTCTGGGTCCTACAGCGTGTATTTTTAATTTTCCACGTTTTTCAGTATTTCTCGCCATATTCTGTGTCCAACAGTGTGAATTTTAATTTTCACGTTTTTCAGGGTTTCTCTGCATATTCTGGGTACTGCCGTGTGATTTTCTCATTTTCCACTTTTTTCAGGTTTTCTCGCCATATTTGGGGTCCTTCAGTGTGAGTTTTTTATTTTCTAATTTTTCAGTTTTTCTCACCATATTCCAGGTCCTTTTCTGTGAATTTTTAATTTTCCACGTTTTTCAGGTTTTCTGGCATACTCCGGGTCCTTAATTGTGAATTTTTAATATTGCACGTTTTTCAGTTTTCTTCTTCATATTCTGTGTCCTACAGAGTAATTTTCTCATTTCCACGTTTTCCAGGGTTTTTTTTTTTTTTTGCCATATTGCAGTTTCTTCAGTGTGAATTTTAATTTTCTACTTTTTTCAGGGTTTCTCGCCATATTTGGGGTCCTTCAGTGTGAGTTTTTTAATTTTTAATTTTCTACGTTTTTCAGGTTTTCTGGCATACTCCAGGTCCTTAATTGTGAATTTTTAATATTGCACGTTTTTCAGGTTTTTTGGTCATATTCTGTGTCCTACAGAGTAATTTTCTCATTTACACGTTTTCCAGGTTTTTTTTTTTTTGCCATATTGCAGTTTCTTCAGTGTGAATTTTTAATTTTCAAAGTTTTTCAGTATTTCTCGCCATATTCTGGGTAATATAGTGTGAATTTTTAATTTTCACGTTTTTCAGGGTTTCTCGGCATATTCTGGGTCCTGCAGTGTGATTTTCTAATTTTCCACATTTTTCAGGTTTTCTAGCCATATTTGGGGTCCTTCAGTGTGAGTTTGTAATTTTCTACTTTTTTCAGGATTTCTAGCCATATTCTGGGTCCTAGAGCGTGTATTTTTAATTTTCCACGTTTTTCAGTATTTCTCGCCATATTCTGTGTCTGACAGTGTGAATTTTTGATTTTCACGTTTTTCAGGGTTTCTCTGCATATTCTGGGACCTGCCGTGTGATTTTCTCATTTTCCACGTTTTTCAAGTTTTTGCGTAATTCTGGGTCCTACAGTGTGATTTTCTCATTTTCCACCTATTTCAGGTTTTCTCGCCATAGTTGGGGTCCTTCAGTATGATTTTTTACTTTTCTAATTTTTCAGGGTTTCTCTCCATATTCTGTGTCCTAGATCGTGTATTTTTAATTTTCCACGTTTTTCAGGGTTTCTCAGCATATTCTGGGTCCTACAGTGTGATTTTCTCATTTTCAACATTTGTCAATTTTTTTTTTTCCAAATCTCGGTCTTACAGTGTGATTATTGTCATTTTCCACCTTTTTCAGGTTTTCTCGCCATATTCTGGGTTCTACAGTGTGAGTTTTGATTTTTCCTCGTTTTTCAGGTTTTATTGCCATGTTTATTTTTAATTTTCTACATTTTTCATGTTCTCTCGCCATATTTGGGTTTCTTCAGTGTGAGTTTTTAATTTTCTAATTTTTCAGGGTTTCTCGACATATTCTGTGTCCTACAGCGTGAGTTTTGTGTTTTCCTCGTTTTTTAGGGTCCGATAATGTGAATTTTTAATTTTCACGTTTTTCAGGGTTTCTCGGCATATTCTAGGTCCTGGAGTGTGAATTTTTAATTTTCACGTTTTTCAGGATTTCTCTAAATATTCTTGGTCCTGCAGTGTGATTTTCTCATTTTCCACTTTTTTCAAGTTTTTTTTGTAATTCTGGGTCCTACTGTGTGATTTTCTCATTTTCCACCTTTTTCGGGTTTTCTTGCCATATTTGGGGTCCTTCAGTGTGAGTTTTTATTTTTCTACTTTTTTCAGGATTTCTTGCCATATTCTGGATCCTACAGTGTGATTTTCTCATTTTCCACCTTTTTCAGGTTTTTCTGGTCATGTTTGGGCTCCTTCACTGTGAGTTTTTAATTTCCTACTTTTTTATTAAGTGTTTCTCGCCATATTCTGGGTCCGTTAGTGTGAATTATTAATTTTCACGTTTTTCACATTTTCTCGGCATATTCTGGATCCTGCAGTGTGATTTTCTCATTTTCCACCTTTTGCAGGGTTTCTCGCCATATTTGGGGTCCTACAGTGTGAGTTTGTTATTTTCAACTTTTTTCAGGGTTACACGCCATATTCTGGGTCCTACAGCATGTATTTTTAATTTTCCACGTTTTCAGGGTTTCTAGGCATAAGCTGGGTCCTACAGATTGATTATTCTCATTTTCCACCCTTTTCAGGTTTTCTTGCAATATTCGGGGTCCTTCAGTGTGAATTTTTAATTTTCTACTTTTTTCAGGTTTTCTCGCCATATGCTGGGTCCTACTGTGTGATTTTTCTCATTTCCCTGTTTTTCAGGGTCACTTGCCGTATTCCAGGTCCTTCAGTGTGAATTTTTTTCCACGGTTTTCAGTATTTCTCGCCATATCTGGGTAATAAATTGTGAATTTTTAATTGTCCACTTTTTTCATGGTTTCTCACCATATTCTGTGTCCGACTGTGTGAATTTTTAATTTTCAGGTTTTTCATGGTTGTTCGGCATATTCTGGTTTCTGCAGTGTGATTTTCTCATTTTCCACATTTTTCAAGTTTTTTCATATTTCTGGGTCCTACAGTGTGATTTTCTCTTTTTTCACCTTTTTCATGTTTTCTTGCCATATTTGGGGTCCTTCAGTGTGAGTTTTTACATTTCTAATTTTTCAGGGTTTCTCGACATATTATGGGTCCTACAGCGTGTATTTTTAATTTTCCATGTTTTTCAGGGTTTCTCAGCATATTCTGGGTCCTACAGTGTGATTTTTCTCAATTTTGAAATTTTTCAAGTTTTTTCACATATCTTGGTCCTACAGTGTGATTATTCTCATTTTCCAACTTTTTCAGGTTTTCTAGCCATATTCTGGGTCCTACAGTGTGAATTTTGAATTTTCCTCGTTTTTCAGGTTTTCTCGCCATATTCTGGGTCCTTCACTGTGAATTTTTAATTTTCCACTTCTTTCAAGTTTTTTGTAATATTATGGGTCCTACAGTGTGATTTTCTCATTTTCCACCTTTTTCAGGTTTTCTCGCCATATTCGGGGTCCTTCAATGTGAGTTTTTAATTTTCTACTTTTTTCAGGGTTTCTCGCCATATTCTGGGTCCTACAGAGTGTATTTTTAATTTTCCACGTTTTTCAAGGTTTCTCGGCATATTCTGGCTCCTACAGTGTGATTTTCCCATTTCCTCGTTTTTCAGGTTTTCTTGCCATATTCCAGGTCCTTCAGTCTGAATTTTTAATTTTCCACGTTTTTCAGTATTTCTCGCCATATTCTGGGCACGTTTTTCAAGTTTTATCGCTATTCTGTGTCCTACAGTTGATTATACTCATTTTCCACCTTTTTCAGGTTTTTTGCCATATTCCGGGTCCTTCAGTGTGAGTTTTTAATTTTCTACTTTTTACTGTGTTTCTTGCAATATTCTGGCTCCAAAAAGCATATTTTTATTTTTTCTCGTTTTTCAGGGTTTCTTGGCATATTCTGGGTCCTACAATGTGATTTTCTCATTTTCCACTTTTTTTAAGTTTTTTCGCATTTCTATGTCCTACAGGTTGATTTTCTCATTTTCCACATTTTTCAGGTTTTCTCGCCATATTCCGGGTCCTTCAGTGTGAGTTTTTAATTTTCTACTTCTTTCAGGGTTTATTGCCATATTTTGAATCCTACAGCGTGTATTTTTAATTTTCCACGTTTTCAGGGTTTCTGGCATATTCTGGCTCCTACTGTGCGATTTTCCAATTTTTGACTTTTTTCAAGTTTTTTTCCCCAATTCTCCGTCCTACAGTGTGATTTTCTCATTTTCCACCTTTTTCAGGTTTTCTCAGCATATTCTGGGTCCTGCAGTGTGAATTTTTAATTTTCCACGTTTTTCAAGGTTTTTTTCCATATTCTGGTCCTATAGTGTGAATTTTTATTTTTCAATATTTTTCAGTGTTTATCATCATATTCTGGGTCCTACAGTGTGAATTTCTCATTTTCCACCTTTTTCAGGGTTTCTTGCCATATTCTAGGTTTTTCAGTGGGAGTTTTTAATTTTCCATGTTTTTAAGTTTTTTTTTTCATCATATTCTCAGTCCCACAGTGTGATTTTTTCATTTTCAAACTTTTTCAGGTTTTCTCGGCATATTCTGGTTCCTACAGTGTGAATTTAATTTTCCACATTTTTCAGTGTTTCTCGCCATATTCTGGGTCCCACAGTGTAAATTTTTAATTTTCCACGTTTTTAAGGTTTTTTTTTTTGGTAATATTCTTGGTCCGACAGTGTGAATATTTAATGTTTCACTTTTTTCAGCGTTTCTCGGCATATTCTGGGTCCTACAGTGTGATTTTCTCATTTTCCACATTTTTCAAGTTTTTTCGTAATTCTGGGTCCTACAGTGTGATTTTCTCATTTTCCACCTTTTTCAGCCTTTCTAGCCATTTTTCGGGTCCTTCAGTGTGAGTTTGTAATTTTCTAAGTTTTTCAGGGTTTCTCGCCGTATTCTGGGTCCTAAACGTTGTATTTTTAATTTTTCACGTTTTCAGGGTTTCTTGGCATATTCTGGGTCCTACAGTGTGATTTTCTCATTTTCGATATTTTCAAGTTTTTTCGTAATTCTGGGTCCTACAGTGTGATTTTCTCATTTTCCACCTTTTTCATGTTTTCTCGCCATAATTGGGGTTCTTCAGTGTCAGTTTGTAATTTTCTACTTTTTTTCAGGGTTTCTTGCCATATTTGGGGTCCTTCAGTGTGAGTTTTTAATTTTCTACTCTTTCAGGGTTTCTTGCCATGTTCTGGGTCCTACAGTGTGTATTTTTCATTTTCGACGTTTTTCAGATTTTCTCACAATATTCTGGGTTCTTCAGTGTGAATTATTAATTTTTCAAGTTTTACAGGTTTTTTCTTCATATTCTGGGTCCTACACTGTGATTTTTCTCATTTCCACGTTTTTCAGGTTTTCTTGCCATATTCCAGGTCCTTCAGTGTTAATTTTTAATTTTCCACGTTTTCAGGGTTTCTCGGCATATTCTGTGTCCTGCAGTGTGATTTTCTCATTTTTATGGTTTTTCAAGTTTTTTGGCAATTCTGGGTCCTACAGTGTGATTATTCTCATTTTCCACCTTTATCAGGTTTTCTCGACATATTTGGGGTCTTTCAGTGTGAATTTTTAATTTTCTACTTTTTTCAAGGTTTCTCACCATATTCTGTGTCCTTCAGTATGAGTTTTTAATTTTCCTCGTTTTTCAGGTATTCTCGCCATATTCCGTGTCCTTCACTGTGAATTTTTTATTTTCCACATTATTCAGGTTTTTTCGTCATATTCTGGGTCTTACAATGTGATTTTCTCATTTTCCTCATTTTTCAGGTTTTTTCGCCATATTTGGGGTCCGTCAGTGTGAATTTTTAATTTTCTACTCTTTCATGGTTTCTCGCCGTATTCTGGGTCATTCAGTGTGAGTTTTTAATTTTCCTCGTTTTTCAGGTATTCTCACCATATTCTGGGTCCTTCAGTGTGAATTTTTATTTTTCCACGTTTTTCAGGTTTTTTCGTCATATTCTGGGTCCTACAGTGTGATTTTCTCATTTCCAATTTTTCAGGTTTTCTTGACATATTCCAGGTCCTTCTGTGTGAATTTTTAATTTTCCACATTTTTCAGGTTTTTTCGTCATATTCTGGGTCTTACAGTGTGACTTTCTCATTTTCCAAAATTTTCAGGTTTTCTCGACATATTTGGGGTCCTTCAGTGTGAGTTTTTAATTTTCTACTTTTTCAGGGCTTCTCTCCATATTCTTGGTCCTACAGCTTGTATTTTTAATTTTCCAGGTTTTCAGGGAATCTAGGCATATTCTGGGTCCTGCAGTGTGATTTTCTCATTTTTGAGGTTTTTCAAGTTTTTTCCCAATTCTGGGTCCCTCAATGTGATTATTCTCATTTTCCCCATTTTTCAGGTTTTCTCGCCATATTTGGGGTCCATCAGTGTGAGTTTTTAAATTTCTACTCTTTCAGGGTTTCTCGCCATATTCTGGGTCCTTCAGTGTGAGTTTTTAATTTTCCTCGTTTTTCAGGTTTTTTCACCATATTCCGGATCCTTCAGTGTGAATTTTTAATTTTCCACCTTTTTCAGATTTTTTCTCATATTCTGGGTCCTACAGTGTGATTTTCTCATTTCCACTTTTTCAGGTTTTCTTGCCATATTCCATGTCCTTCAGTGTGAATTTTTAATTTTCCACGTTTTTTAGTATTTCTCGCCATATTCTGGGTAATGCAGTGTGAATATTTAATTTTCCACTTTTTTCATGGTTTCTCCCTTATTCTGTGTCTGACAGTGTCAATTTTTAATTTTCATGTTTTTCAATGTTTCTCGGCATATTCTGGGTCCTGCAGTGTGATTTTATTATTTTGGACGTTTTTCAAGTTTTTTCGTAATTCTGGGTCCTACAGTGTGATTTTCTCATTTTCCAACTTTTTCAGGTTTTCTGGCCATAATTGGGGTTCTTCAGTGTCAGTTTGTAATTTTCTACTTTTTTCAGGGTTTCTTGCCATATTTGGGGTCCTTCAGTGTGAGTTTTTAATTTTCTACTCTTTCAGGGTTTCTCGCCATAAACTGTGTCCTATAGTATGTATTTTTCATTTTCCACGTTTTTCAGGTTTTTTCTTCATATTCTGGGTCCTACACTGTGATTTTCTCATTTCCACGTTTTCAGGTTTTCTTGCCATATTCCAGGTCCTTCAGTGTGGATTTTTAATTTTCCACGTTTTTCAGTATTTCTCCCCATATTATGGGTAATACAGTGTGAATTTTAATTATCCACTTTTTTTCATGGTTTCTCGCCATATTCTGTGTCCAACAGTGTGAGTTTTTAATTTTCACGTTTTTCAGTGTTTGTTGAAATATTCTGGGTCCTGCAGTGTGATTTTCTTATTTTCCACCTTTTTCAGGTTTTCTCCCCATATTTGGGGTCCTTCAGTGTCAGTTTGTATTTTTCTACTTTCTTCAGGGTTTCTCACCATATTCTGGATCCTACAGTGTGATTTTCTCATTTTCCACCTTTTTCAGGTTTTCTCGCCATGTTTGGGCTCCTTCACTGTGAGATTTTAATTTTCTACTTTTTTATTAACTTTTTCTCGCCATATTCTGGGTCCGTTAGTGTGAATTTTTAATTTTCACGTTTTTCACATTTTCTCGGCATATTCTGGGTCCTGAAATGTGATTTTCTCATTTTGCACCTTTTTCAGGGTTTCTCGCCATATTTGGGGTCCTACAGTGTGAGTTTGTAATTTTGAACTTTTTTCAGGGTTTCTCGCCATATTCTGGGTCCTACAGCATGTATTTTTAATTTTCCACGTTTTCAGGGTTTCTGGGCAAAATCTGGGTCCTACAGTGTGATTATTCTCATTTTCCACCTTTTTCAGGTTTTCTCACCATATTCGGGGTCCTTCAGTGTGAATTTTTAATTTTCTACTCTTTTCAGGTTTTCTCGCCATATTCTGGGTCCTACAGCATGTTTTTTTAATTTTACACGTTTTCAGGGTTTCTGGGCATAATCTGGGTCCTACAGTGTGATTATTCTCATTTTCCACCTTTTTCAGGTTTTCAAACCATATTCGGGGTCTTTCAGTGTGAATTTTTAATTTTCTACTTTTTTCAGGTTTTCTCGCCATATTCTGTGTCCTTCAGTGTGAGTTTTTTATCTTCCTCGTTTTTCAGGTTTTTCGCCATATTCCGGGTCCTTCCGTGTGATATTTTAATATTTTATCTTTTTCAGGTTTTTTCGTCATATTCTGGGTCGTACTGTGTGATTTTCTCATTTCCATGTTTTTTCAGGGTCTCTTGCCGTATTCCAGGTCCTTCAGTGTGAATTTTTTCCCACGGTTTTCAGTATTTCTCTCCATATCTGGGTAATGAAGTGTGAATTTTTAATTGTCCAGTCTTTTCATGGTTTCTCACCATATTCTGTGTCCAATAGTGTGAATTTTTAATTTTCAGGTTTTTCATGGTTGTTCGGCATATTCTGGTTTCTCCAGTGTGATTTTCTCATTTTCCACGTTTTTCAAGTTTTTCCGTATTTTGGGTCCTACAAGTGTGATTTTCTCATTTTCGATGTTTTTCATGTTTTTGTAATTCTGGGTAATACAGTGTGATTATTCTCATTTTCTACCTTTTTCATGTTTTCGTGCCATATTCGGGATCCTTCAGTGTGAGTTTTTAATTTTCTACTTTGTTGAGGGTTTCTTGCCATATTCTCAGTGCTACAGAGTGTATTTTTAATTTTCCACGTTTCTCAGGGTTTCTCCCCATATTCTGGGTCCTAAAATGTGATTTTCTCATTTACGACATTTTTCAAGTATTTTCGGAATTCTGGTTCCTACACTGTGATTATTCTCATTTTCCACATTTTTCAGGTTTTCTTGCCATATTTGAGGTCCTTAAGTGTGAGTTTTTAATTTTCTACTTTTATGAGGGTTTCTTGCCATATTCTGGGTACTACAGAGTGTATTATTAATTTTCCACCTTTCTCAGGGTTTCTTGCCATATTCTGGGTCCTACAGTGTCTGTCTGTCTCTCTGTGTGTCTGATCCCCTGGAACTGTAGATGGGCCACCATATAGTAGCTGGTAGTTGATCCCAGGTTCTCTGGAAGAGGAGACAATGCTGTTAATTGTTGAGCCCTTTCAGTGGCTCCACCTATCTTTAAATTTTTAGAAGTATATGTTAGGCTGTGTTTATGTACATCATATGCAGACCATAAGAGGGATTTAGATTCTCCAGGATCTGACACCCTCTTCTGGAGTGTCTGAAGACAACTACAGTGTACTTATATCTAATAAATAAATAAATAAATAAATAAATAAATAAACATTATTTTAAAAGGATAAGAAAGAAAGAAAGACCAGGCAGGCCTGCCTTCCTTATCTCTGTCTGTCTGTCTGTCTGATCCCCTGGAACTGGAGATGGGCCACCATATAGTTGATGGTAGTTGATCCCATGTTCTCTGGAAGAAGAGACAATGCTGTTAATTGTTGAGCCCTTTCAGTGGCCCCACCCATCTTTAAATTTTTAGAAGTATATGTGAGGCTCTGTTTATGTACATCATATGCAGACCATAAGAGGGATTTAGATTCTCCAGAAGATGACACCCTCTTCTAGAGAGTCTGAACACAGCTACAGTGTACTTGTATCTAATAAATACATAAATAAATAAATAAATAAATAAATAAATAAATAAACATTATTTTAAAACGAAAAGAAATAAAGAAAGACCAGGCAGGCCTGCCATCCTTATCTCTGTCTGTCTGTCTGTCTGTCTGAACCCCTGGAACTGGAGATGGGCCACCATATAGTTGCTGGTAGTTGATCCCAGGTTCTCTGGAAGAAGAGACAATGCTGTTAATTGTGAGCCCTTTCAGTGGCCCCACCCATCTTAAATTTTTAGAAGTGTATGTGAATCTGTGTTTATGTCCATCATATGCAGACCATAAGAGGGATTTATATTCTACAGAATCTGACACCCTCTTCTAGAGTGTCTGAAGACAACTACAGTGTACTTATATCTAATAAATACATAAATAAATAAATAAACATTTTTTAAAAAGGATAAGAAAGAAAGAAAAACCAGGGAGGCCTGCCACCCTTGTCTGTCTGTCTCTTTGTCTGCCTGATCCCCTGGAACTGGAGATGGGCCACCATATAGTTGCTGGTAGTTGATCCCAGGTTCTCTGGAAGAGGAGACAATGCTGTTAATTGTTGAGCCCTTTCAGTGGCCCCCCACATCTTTAAATTTTTAGAAATATATGTGAGGCTGTGTTTATGTACATCATATGCAGACCATAAGAGGGATTTAGATTCTCCAGAATCTGACACCCTCTTCTGGAGTGTCTGAAGACAGCTACAGTGTACTTATATCTAATAAATACATATATAAATAAATAAACATTTTTAAAATGTATAAGAAAGAAAGAAAAACCAGGCAGGCCTGCAATCCTTGTCTGTCTGTCTCTATGTATGTCTCTCTGATCCCCTGGAACTGGAATTGGGCCACAATATAGTTGCTGGTAGTTGATCCCAGGTCCTCTGGAAGAGGAGACAATGCTGTTAATTGTTGAGCCCTTTCAGTGGCCCCACCCATCTTTAAATTTTTAGAAGTATATGTGAGGCTCTGTTTATGTACATCATATGCAGACCATAAGAGGGATTTAGATTCTCCAGAAGATGACACCCTCTTCTAGAGTGTCTGAAGACAGCTACAGTGTACTTATATCTAATAAATACATTAATAAATAAATAAATAAATAAATAAATAAATAAATATTTTTTTAAAAGTATAAGAAAGAAAGAATGACCAGGCAGGCCTCCATCCTTATCTCTGTCAGTCTGTCTGTCTGTCTCTCTGATCCCTTGGAACTGGAGATGGGCCACCATATAGTTTCTGTTAGTTGATCCCAGGTTCTCTGGAGGAGGAGACATTGCTGTTAATTGTTGAGCCCTTTCAGTGGCTCCACCTATCTTTAAATTTTTAGAAGTATATTTTAGGCTGTGTTTATGTACATCATATGCAGACAATAAGAGGGATTTAGATTCTCCAGAATTTGACACCCTCTTCTGGAGTGTCTGAAGACAACTACAGTGTACTTATATCTAATAAATACATAAATAAATAAATAAATAAATAAATAAATAAATAAACAAACAAAAATTATTTTAAAAGGATAAGAAAGAAAGAAAGACCAGGCAGGCCTGCCACCCTTATCTCTGTCTATCTGTCTGTCTGTCTGTCTGATCCCCTGGAACTGGAGATGGGCCACCATATAGTTCCTGGTAGTTGATCCCAGGTTCTCTGGAAGAAGAGACAATGCTGTTAATTGTGAGCCCTTTCAGTGGCCCCACCCATCTTAAATTTTTAGAAGTGTATGTGAATCTGTGTTTATGTCCATCATATGCAGACCATAACAGGGATTTATATTCTCCAGAATCTGACACCCTCTTCTAGAGTGTCTGAAGACAGCTACAGTGTATTTATATCTAATAAATACATAAATAAATAAATAAACATTTTTTAAAAAGGATAAGAAAGAAAGAAAAACCAGGGAGGCCTGCCACCCTTGTCTGTCTGTCTCTTTGTCTGCCTGATCCCCTGGAACTGGAGATGGGCCACCATATAGTTGCTGGTAGTTGATCCCAGGTTCTCTGGAAGAAGAGACAATGCTGTTAATTGCTGAGCCCTTTCAGTGGCCCCACCCATCTTAAATTTTTAGAAGTGTATGTGAATCTGTGTTTATGTCCATCATATGCAGACCATAATAGGGATTTATATTCTCCAGAATCTGACACCCTCTTCTGGAGCGTCTGAAGACAGCTACTGTGCACTTATATATAATAAATAAATAAATAAATAAATAAATAAATAAATAAATAAATAAATGAATAAATAAATAAATAAACATTTTTAAAAGGATAAGAAAGAAAGAAAAATCAGGCAGTCCTGCCATTCTTATCTCTGTCTGTCTGTCTGTCTGTCTCATCCCCTGCAACTTGAGATGGGCCACCATATAGTTGCTGGTATTTGATCCCACGTTCTCTGGAAGAGGAGACAATGGTGTTAATTGTTGAGCCCTTTCAGTGGGCCCACACATCTTTAAATTTTTACAAGTATATGTGAGGCTGTGATTATGAACATCATATGCAGACCATAAGAGGGATTTAGAATCTCCATTAGATGACACCCTCTTCTAGAGTGTCTGAAGACATCTACAGTGTACTTATATCTAATAAATACATAAATAAATAAATAAATAAATAAATAAATAAATAAACATTTTTTTAAAAGTATGGGTTGGTGAGATGGCTCAGTGGGTAAGAGCACCCTACTGCTCTTCCGAAGGTCCAGAGTTCAAATCCCAGCAACCACATGGTGGCTCACAACCATCCGTAAGGAGATCTGGCGCTTTCTTCTGGAGTGTCTGAAGACAGCTACAGTGTACTTACATATAATAAATAAATAAATCAAAAAAAAGTATAAGAAATAAAGAAAGACCAGGCAGGCCTGCCATCCTTATCTCTGTCTCTCTGTCTGTCTGTCTGTCTGATCCACTGGCCTGGAGATGGGCCAACATAAGGTGCTGGTAGTTGATCCCAGGTTCTCTGGTAGAGGAGACAATGCTGTTAATTGTTGAGCCCTCTCAGTTGCCCCACACATCTTTAAATTTTTAGAAGTATATGTGAGGCTGTGTTTATGTACATCATATGCAGACCATAAGAGGGATATAGATTCTCCAGAATCTGACACCCTCTTCTGGAGAGTCTGAAGATAGCTACAGTGTACTTATATCTAATAAATACATAAATAAATAAATAAATAAATAAATAAATAAATGAATAAATAAATAAACATTTTTAAAAAGGATAAGAAAGAAAGAAAAATCAGGCAGGCCTGCCATCCTCATCTCTGTCTGTCTGTCTGTCTTTCTGATCCCCTGCAACTTGAGATGGGCCACCATATAGTTGCTGGTATTTGATCCCACGTTCTCTGGAAGAGGAGACAATGGTGTTAATTATTGAGCCCTTTCAGTAGGCCCACCCATCTTTAAATTTTTAGAAGTATATGTGAGGCTGTGTTCTTGTACATCATATGCGGACCATAAGAGGGATATAGATTCTCCAGAATCTGACACCCTCTTCTAGAGAGTCTGAAGACAGCTACAGTGTACTTATATCTAATAAATACATAAATAAATAAATAAATGAATAAATAAATAAATAAACATTTTTTAAAAAGGATAAGAAAGAAAGAAAAATCAGGCAGGCCTGCCATCCTTATCTCTGTCTGTCTGTCTGTCTGTCTGTCTTATCCCCTGGAACTTGAGATGGGCCACCATATAGTTGCTGGTAGTTGATCCCACGTTCTCTGGAAGAAGAGACAATGGTGTTAATTGTTGAGCCCTTTCAGTGGGCCCAACCATCTTTTAATTTTTAGAAGTATATGTGAGGCTGTGTTTATGTACATCATATGCAGACCATAAGAGGGATTTAGATTCTCCAGAAGATGACACCCTCTTCTAGAGTGTCTGAAGACAGCTACAGTGTACTTATATCTAATAAATAGATAAATAAATAAATAAATAAATAAATAAATAAATAAATAAATAAATATTTTTATTAAGTATAAGAAAGAAAGAAAGACCAGGCAGGCCTCCATCCTTATCTCTGTTTCTCTGTCTGTCTGTCTGTCTGATCCACTGGAACTGGAGATGGGCCACCATAAGGTGCTGGTAGTTTATCCCAGGTTCTCTGAAAGAGGAGACAATGCTGTTAATTGTTGAGCCCTCTCAGTGACCCCACACATCTTTAAATTTTTAGAAGTATATGTGAGGCTGTGTTTATGTACATCATATGCAGATCATAAGAGGGATTTAGATTCGCCAGAATTTGACACCCTCTTCTGGAGTGTCTGAAGACAACTACAGTGTACTTATATCTAATAAATACATAAATAAATAAATGAATAAATAAATAAATAAATAAACATTATTTTAAAAGGATAAGAAAGAAAGAAAGACCAGGCAGGCCTGCCCTCCTTATCTCTGTCTGTCTGACTGTCTGTCTGTCTGTCTGATCCCCTGGAACTGGAGATGGGCCACCATATAGTTGCTGGTAGTTGATCCCAGGTTCTCTGGAAGAAGAGACAATGCTGTTAATTGCTGAGCCCTTTCAGTAGCCCCACCCATCTTAAATTTTTAGAAGTGTATGTGAATCTGTGTTTATGTCCATCATATGCAGACCATAAGAGGGATTTATATTCTCCAGAATCTGACACCCTCTTCTGGAGCGTCTGAAGACAGCTACTGTGTACTTATATATAATAAATAAATAAATAAATAAATAAATAAATAAATAAATAAACATTTTTTAAAAGGATAAGAAAGAAAGAAAAATCAGGCAGTCCTGCCATTCTTATCTCTGTCTGTCTGTCTGTCTGTCTCATCCCCTGCAACTTGAGATGGGCCACCATATAGTTGATGGTATTTGATCCCACGTTCTCTGGAAGAGGAGACAATGGTGTTAATTGTTGAGCCCTTTCAGTGGGCCCACACATCTTTAAATTTTTACAAGTATATGTGAGGCTGTGTTTATGAACATCATATGCAGACCATAAGAGTGATTTAGAATCTCCATTAGATGACACCCTCTTCTAGAGTGTCTGAAGACAGCTACAGTGTACTTATATCTAATAAATAAATAAATAAATAAATAAATAAATAAATAAACATTTTTTTAAAAGTATTGGCTGGTGAGATGGCTCAGTGGGTAAGAGCACCCTACTGCTCTTCCGAAGGTCCAGAGTTCAAATCCCAGCAACCACATGGTGGCTCACAATCATCCGTAACTAGATCTGGCGCTTTCTTCTGGAGTGTCTGAAGACAGCTATAGTGTACTTACATATAATAAATAAATAAATCTAAAAAAAAAAAAAGTATAAGAAATAAAGAAAGACCAGGCAGGCCTGCCATCCTTATCTCTGTCTCTCTGTCTGTCTGTCTGTCTGATCCACTGGCCTGGAGATGGGCCAACATAAGGTGCTGGTAGTTGATCCCAGGTTCTCTGGTAGAGGAGACAATGCTGTTAATTGTTGAGCCCTCTCAGTTGCCCCACACATCTTTAAATTTTTAGAAGTATATGTGAGGCTGTGTTTATGTACATCATATGCAGACAATAAGAGGGATTTAGATTCTCCAGAATCTGACACACTCTTCTGGAGTGTCTGAAGACAGCTACAGTGTACTTATATCTAATAAATACATAAATAAATATATAAATAAACATTTTTTTAAAAAGGATAATAAAGAAAGAAAGACCAGGCAGGCCTGCCATCCTTATCACTGTCTGTATGTCTGTCTGTCTGATCCCCTGGAACTGGAAATGGGCCACCATATAGTTGCTGGTAGTTGATCCCAGGTACTCTGGAAGAGGAGACAATGCTGTTAATTGTTGAGCTTTTAGAGTGGCCCCACACTTCTTTAAATTTTTAGAAGTATATGTGAGGCTGTCTTTATGTACATCATATGCAGACCATAAGAGGGATTTAGATTCTCCAGAATCTGACACCCTCTTTTGGAGTGTCTGAACAGCTACAGTGTACTTATATCTAATAAATAAATAAATAAATAAATAAATGAATAAATAAATAACATTTTTAAAAGGAGAAGAAGAAAGAAAGACCAGGCAGGCCTGCCATCCATATCTCTGTCTGTCTGTCTGTCTGTCAATCTGATACCTGGGAACTTGAGATGGCCCACGAATAGTTGCTGGTAGTTGATCCCTGGTTCTCTAGAAGAGGAGACAATGCTGTTAATTGTTGAGCCCTTTCAATGGCGCCACCCATCTTTAAATATTTAGAAGTATATGTGAGGCTGTGTTTATGTACATCACATGCAGACCATAAGAGGGATTTAGATTCTCCAGAATCTGACACCCTCTCCTGGAATGTCTGAAGACAGCTACAGTGTACTTATATCTAATAAATAAATAGATAAATAAATAAATAAATAAATAAACATTTTTTAAAAAGGATAAGAAAGAAAGAAAGACCAGGCAGGCCTGCCATCCATAACTCTGTCTGTCTGTTTGTCTGTCTATCTGATCCCCGGGAACTGGAGATGGGCCACCATATAGTTGCTGGTAGTTGATCCAAGGTTCTCTGGAAGATGAGACAATGCTGTTAATTTTTGAGCACTTTCAGTGGCCCCACACTTCTTTAAATATTTAGAAGTATATGTGAGGCTGTGTTTATGTACATCATATTCAGATTATAAGAGGATTTAGATTCTCCAGAATCTGACACCCTCTACTGGAGTGTCTGAAGACAGCTACAGTGTACTTATATATAATAAATACATAAATAAATAAATGAATAAATGAATAAATAAATAAATAATCATTTTTTAAAAAGGATAAGAAAGAAAGTAAAACCAGGCAGGCCTGCAATCCTTGTCTGTCTGTCTGTCTGATCCCCTGGAACTGGAGATGGGCCACCATATAGTTGCTGATAGTTGATCCCAGGTTCTCTGGTAGAGGAGACAATGCTGTTAATTATTGAGCCGTTTCAGTGGACCCACACATCTTTAAATTTTTAGAAGTATATGTGAGGCTGTGTTTATGTACATCATATGCAGACCATAAGAGGGATTTAGATTCTCCAGAATATGACACCCACTTCTGAAGTGTCTGAAGATAGCTACAGTGTACTTATATCTAATAAATACATATATAAATAAATAAACATTTTTAAAATGTATAAGAGAAGAAAGAAAAACCAGGCAGGCCTGCAATCCTTGTCTGTCTGTCTGTCTGTATGTCTGTCTTATCCCCTGGAACTGGAGATGGGCCACAATATAGTTGCTGGTAGTTGATCCCAGGTCCTCTGGAAGAGGAGACAATGCTGTTAATTGTTGAGCACATTCAGTGGCCCCACCCATCTTTAAATTTTTAGAAGTATATGTGAGGCTGTGTTTATGTACATCATATGCAGACCATAAGAGGGATATAGATTCTCCAGAATCTGACACCCTCTTCTGGAGAGTCTGAAGACAGCACAGTGTACTTATATCTAATAAATAAATAAATAAATAAATAAATGAATGAATAAATAAATAAATAAACATTTTTAAAAAGGATAAGAAAGAAAGAAAAATCAGGCAGGCCTGCCATCCTTATCTCTGTCTGTCTATCTGTCTGTCTGATCCCCTGCAACTTGAGATGGGCCACCATATAGTTGCTGGTAGTTGATCCCACGTTGTCTGGAAGAGGAAACAATGGTGTTAATTGTTGAGCCCTTTTAGTGGGCCCACCCATCTTTAAATTTTTAGAAGTATATGTGAGGCTGTGTTCATGTACATCATATGCAGACCATAAGAGGGATATAGATTCTCCAGAATCTGACACCCTCTTCGGGATTGTTTGAAGACAGCTACAGTGTACTTAAACCTAATAAATACATACTTAAATTAATAAACATTTTTTAAAAAGGATAAGAAAGAATGAAAGACCAGGTAGGCCTGCCATCTTAACTCTATCTGTCTGTATGTCTGTCTGTCTGTCTGAACCCCTGGAACTGGAGATGGGCCACCATATAGTTGCTGGTAGTTGATCCCAGGTTCTCTATAAGAGGAGACAATGCTGTTAATTGTTGATCCCTTTCATTGGCCCCACACATCTTTAAATTTTTAGAAGTAAATGTGAGGCTGTGTTTATGTACATCATATGCATACCATAAGAGGGATTTACATTCTCCAGAATCTGACACCCTCCTCTGGAGTGTCTAAAGAAAGCTACAGTGTACTTATATCTAAGAAATACATAAATAAATAAATAAATATTTTTTAAAAAGGTTAAGAAAGAAAGAAAGACCAGGCAGGCCTGACATCCTTATCTCTGTCTGTCTGTCTGTCTGTCTGATCCCCTGGAACTGGAGATGGGCCACCTTGTAGGTGCTGGTAGTTGATCCCAGGTTCTCTGGAAGAGGAGACAATGCTGTTAATTGTTGTGCCATTTCAGTGGCCCCACCCATTTTTAATTTTTAGAAGTATATGTGAGGCTGTGTTTATGTACATCATATTCAGACCATAAGAGGGATTTAGATTCTCCAGAATCTGACACCCTCTTCTGGAGTGTCTGGAGACGGCTACAGTGTTCTTATATCTAATACATAAATAAATAAATAAATAAATAAATAAATAAATAAATAAATAAACATTTTTTAAACCGGATAAGAAAGAAAGAAAGACCAGGCAGGGTTGCCATCCTTATCTCTGACTCTCTGTCTGTCTGTCTGTCTGATCCACTGGAACTGGAGATGGGCCACCATAAGGTGCTGGTAGTTTATTCCAGGTTCTCTGAAAGAGGAGACAATGCTGTTAATTGTTGAGCCCTCTCAGTGGCCCCACACATCTTTAAATTTTTAGAAGTATATGTGAGGCTGTGTTTATGTACATCATATGCAGACCATAAGAGGGATTTAGATTCTCCAGAATCTGACACCCTCTTCTGAAGTGTCTGAAGACAGCTACAGTGTCCTTATATCTAATAAATACATAAATAAAAATATAAATAAACATTTTTTTAAAAAGGATAAGAAAGAAAGAAAGACCAGGCAGGCCTGCCATCCTTAGCACTGTCTGTATGTCTGTCTGTCTGATCCCCTGGAACTGGAGATGGGCCACCATATAGTTGCAGGTAGTTGATCCCAGGTACTCTGGAAGAGGAGACAATGCTGTTAATTGTTGAGCTTTTAGAGTGGCCCCACCCTTCTTTAAATTTTTAGAAGTATATGTGAGGCTGTGTTTATGTACATCATATGCAGGCCATAAGAGGGATTTAGATTCTCCAGAATCTGACACCCTCTTCTGGAGTGTCTGAACAGCTACAGTGTACTTATATCTACTAAAAACATAAATAAATAGATAAATAAATAAATAAATAAGTAAATATTTTTTTAAAAGGATAAGAAAGAAAGAAAGACCAGGCAGGCCTGGCATCCATATCTCTGCCTGTCTGTCTGTCTGTCTATCTGAACCCCGGGAACTGGAGATGGGCCACCATATAGTTGCTGGTAGTTGATCCAAGGTTCTCTGGAAGAGGAGACAATGCTGTTAATTGTTGAGCCCTTTCAGTGGCCCCACACTTCTTTAAATATTTAGAAGTATATGTGAGGCTGTGTTTATGTACATCATATTCAGATTATAAGAGGATTTAGATTCTCCAGAATCTGACATCCTCTTCTGGAGTGTCTGAAGACAGCTACAGTGTACTTATATATAATAAATAAATAAATAAATAAATAAATAAATAAACATTTTTTAAAAAGGATAAGAAAGAAAGTAAGACCAGGCAGGCCTGCCAACCTTATCTCTGTTTGTCTGTCTGTCTGTCTGTCTGATCCCCTGGAACTGGAGATGGGCCACCATATAGTTGCTGGTAGTTGATCCAAGGTTCTCTGGGAGAGGAGACAATGCTCTTAATTGTTGAGCCCTTTCAGTGGCCCCACACTTCTTTAAATATTTAGAAGTATATGTGAGGCTGTGTTTATGTACATCATATTCAGATTATAAGAGGATTTAGATTCTCCAGAATTACACACCCTCTACTGGAGTGTCTGAAGACAGTTACAGTGTACTCATATATAATAAATAAATAAATAAATAAATAAATAAATAAATAAATAAATAAATAAATACATAAACATTTTTTTAAAAAGGATAAGAAAGAAAGTAAGACCAGGCAGGCCTGCCATCCTTATCTCTGTCTGTCTGTCTGTCTGTCTGTCTGATCCCCTTGAACTGGAGATGGGCTACCATATAGTTGCTGGTAGTTGATCCCAGGTTCTCTGGAAGAGGAGACAATGCTGTTAATTGTTGAGCCCTATCAGTGGCCCTACCCATCTTTAAATTTTTAGAAGTGTATGTGAGGTTGTTATTATGTACATCATATGCAGACCATAAGAGGGATTTAGATTCATCAGAATCTGACACCCTCTTCTGGAGTGTCTGAAGACAGCTACAGTGTACTTATATCTAATAAATACATAAATAAATAAAAATTTTTTAAAAAGGATAAGAAAGAAAGAAAGACCAGGCAGGCCTGCCATCCTTATCCTTGTCTGTCTGTCTGTCTGTCTGATCCCCTGGGAGTGGAGATGGGCCACCATATAGTTGCAGGTAGTTGATCCCAGTTTCTCTGTAAGAGGAGACAATGCTGTTAATTGCTGAGCCCTTTCAGTGCCCCCCCCCACCTTTAAATTTTAAGAAGTAAATGTGAGGCTGTGTTTATGTACATCATATGCAGACCATAAGAGGGATTTAGATTCTCCAAAATCTGACACCTTCTTCTGGAGTGTCTGAAGATGGCTACAGTGTACTTTTATCTAATAAACATATAAATAAATAAATAAACATTTTTTAAAAAGGATAAGAAAGAAAGAAAGACAAGGCAGGCCTGCCATCCTTATCTCTGTCAGTCTGTCTGTCTGTCAGTCTGTCTGATCCCTTGGAACTGGAGATGGGCCACCATATAGTTGCAGTTAGTTGATCCCAGGTTCTCTAGAAGAGGAGACAATGCTGTTAATTGTTGAGCCATATCAGTGGCCCTACCCATCTTTAAATATTTAGAAGTATATGTGAGGCTGTGTTTATGTACATCATATGCAGACCATAAGAGAGATTTAGATTCTCGAGAATCTGACACCCTCTTCTGGAGTGTCGGAAGACAGCTACAGTGTACTTATATCTAATAAATAAATAAATAAATAAATAAATAAATAAATAAACATTTTTTAAAAAGGATAAGAAAGAAAGTAAGACCAGGCAGGCCTGCCATTCTTATCTCTGTCTGTCTGTCTGTCTGTCTGTCTGATCCCCTGGAACTTGAGATGGGCCACCATATAGTTGCTGGTAGTTGATCCCAGGTTCTCTGGAAGAGGAGACAATGCTGTTAATTGTTGAGCCCTTTCAGTGTCCCCACCCATTTTTAATTTTTAGAAGTATATGTGATGCTGTGTTTATGTACCTCATATTCAGACCATAAGAGGGATTTAGATTCTCTAGAATCTGTCGCCCTTTTCTGGAGTGTCTGAAAATGGCTACAGTGTACTTATATCTAATAATTACATAAATAAATAAATGAATAAATAAATAAAAAAATAAACATTTTTTAAAATGTATAAGAAATAAAGAAAGACCAGGCAGGCCTGCCATCCTTATCACTGTCTGTATATTTGTCTGTCTGATCCCCTGGAACTGGTAATGGGCCACCTTTTAGGTGCTGGTAGTTGATCCCAGGTTCTCTGGAAGAGGAGACAATGCTGTTAATTGTTGAGTCCTTTCAGTGACCCCACCTATTTATAATTTTTATAAGTATATGTGAGGCTGTGTTTATGTACATCATATGCAGACCATAAGAGGGATTTAGATTCTCCAGAATCTGACACCCTCTTCTGGAGTGTCTGAACTGCTACAGTGTACTTATATCTACTAAATACATAAATAAATAAATAAATAAACATTTTTCAAAAAGGATAAGACAGAAAGAAAGACCAGGCAGGCCTGCCATCCATTCTCTGTCTGTCTGTCTGTCTGTCTATCTGATCCCCGGGAACTGGAGATGGGCCACCATATAGTTGCTGGTAGTTGATCCCAGGTTCTCTGGAAGAGGAGACAATGCTGTTAATTGTTGAGCCCTTTCGGTGGCCCCACACTTCTTTAAATATTTAGAAGTATATGTGAGGCTGTGTTTATGTACATCATATTCAGATTATAAGAGGATTTAGATTCTCCAGAATCTGACACCCTCTTCTGAAGTGTCTGAAGACAGCTACAGTGTACTTATATCTAATAAATACATAAATAAATAAATAAATAAACATTTTTGAAAAAGGATAAGAAAGAAAGTAAGACCAGGCAGGCCTGCCATCCTTATCTCTGTCTGTCTGTCTGTCTGATCCCCGGGAACTGGAGATGGGCCACCATATAGTTGCTGGTAGTTGATCCAAGGTTCTCTGGAAGAGGAGACAATGCTTTTAATTGTTGATCCCTTTCAGTGGCCCCACACTTCTTTAAATATTTAGAAGTATATGTGAGGCTGTGTTTATGTACATCATATTCAGATTATAAGAGGATTTAGATTCTCCAGAATCTGACACCCTCTACTGGAGTGACTGAAGACAGCTACAGTGTACTTACATATAATAAATACATAAGTAAATAAATAAATAAATAAACATTTTTTAAAAAGGATAAGAAAGAAAGAACAGGCAGGCCTGCCATCCTTATCTCTGTCTGTCTGTCTGTCTCTCTGATCCCCTGGAACTGGAGATGGGCTACCATAAATTTGCTGGTAGTTGATCCCAGGTTCTCTGGAAGAGGAGACAATGCTGTTAATTTTTGAGCCCTATCAGTGGCCCTACCCATCTTTAAATATTTAGAAGTATATGTGAGGCTGTGTTTATGTACATCATATGCAGACCATAAGAGGGATTTAGATTCATGAGAATCTGACACCCTCTTCTGGAGTGTCTGAAGACAGCTACAGTGTACTTATATCTAATAAATAAATAAATAAATAAATAAATAAATAAATAAATAAATAAACATTTTTTAAAAAGGATAAGAAGGAAAGTAAGGCCAGGCAGGCCTGCCATCCTTATCTATGTCTGTCTGTCTGTCTGTCTGTCTGATCCTCTGGAACTGGAGATGGGAAACCATATAGTTGCTGGTAGTTGATCCCAGGTTCTCTGGAAGATGAGACAATGCTGCTAATTGTTGAGCCCTTTCAGTGGACCCACCCATTTTTAATTTTTAGAAGTATATGTGATGCTGTGTTTATGTACATCATATTCAGACCATAAGAGGGATTTAGATTCTCTAGAATCTGTCACCCTCTTCTGGAGTGTCTGAAGACGGCTACAGTGTACTTATATCTAATAAATACATAAATAAATAAATAAATAAATAAATAAATAAATAAATAAATAAATAAATAAACATTTTTTAAAAAGTATAAGAAATAAAGAAAGACCAGGCAGGCCTGCCATCCTTATCTCTGTCTCTCTGTCTGTCTGTCTGTCTGATCCACTGGAACTGGAGATGGGCCACCATAAGGTGCTGGTAGTTTATCCCAGGTTCTCTGAAAGAGGAGACAATGCTGTTAATTGTTGAGCCCTCTCAGTGGCCCCACACATCTTTAAATTTTTAGAAGCATATGTGAGGCTGTGTTTATGTACATCATATGCAGACCATAAGAGGGATTTAGATTCTCCAGAATCTGACACCCTCTTTTGGAGTGTCTGTACAGCTATAGTGTACTTATATCTAATAAATAAATAAATAAATAAATAAATAAATAAATAAACAAACATTTTTTTTTAAAAAAGGATAAGAAGAAAGAAAGACCAGGCAGGCCTGCCATCCTTATCACTGTCTGTCTGTCTGTCTGTCTGATCCCTGGAACTGGAGATGGACCACCATATAGTTGCTGGTAGTTGATCCCAGGTTCTCTATAAGAGGAGACAATGCTGTTAATTGTTGAGCCCTTTCAGTGGCCGCACACATCTTATAATTTTTAGAAGTATATGTTAGGCTGTGTTTATGTACATCATATGCAGACCATAAGAGGGATTTAGATTCTCCAGAATCTGACACCCTCTTCTGGAGTGTCTGAACAGCTAGAGTGTACTTTTATCTAATAAATAAATAAATAAATAAATAAATAAATAAATAAACATTTTTTAAAAAGTATAAGAAATAAAGACCAGGCAGGCCTGCCATCCTTATCTCTGTCTCTCTGTCTGTCTGTCTGTCTGATCCACTGGAACTGGAGATGGGCCACCATAAGTTGCTGGTAGTTTATCCCAGGTTCTCTGAAAGAGGAGACTATGCTGTTAATTGTTGAGCCCTCTCATTGGCCCCACCCATCTTTAAATTTTTAGAAGTATATGTGAGGCTGTGTTTATGTACATCATATGCAGACCATAAGAGGGATTTAGATTCTCCAGAATCTGACACCCTCTTCTGGAGGGTCTGAAGACAGCTACAGTGTACTTATATCTAATAAATACATAAATAAATATATAAATAAACATTTTTTTAAAAAGGATAAGAAAGAAATAAAGACCAGGCAGGCCTGCCATCCTTATCACTGTCTCTATGTCTGTCTGTCTGATCCCCTGGAACTGGAGATGGGCCACGATATAGTTGCTGGTAGTTGATCCCAGGTACTCTGGAAGAGGAGACAATACTATTAATTGTTGAGGTTTTAGAGTGGCCCCACCCTTCTTTAAATTTTTAGAAGTATATGTGAGGCTGTGTTTATGTACATCATATGCAGACCATAAGAGGGATTTAGATTCTCCAGAATCTGACACCCTCTTCTGGAGTGTCTGAACAGCTAGAGTGTACTTATTTCTACTAAATACATAAATAAATAAATAAATAAATAAATAAATAAATAAATAAATAAATGAATGAATAAATAAATAAATAAATAAATAAACATTTTTTTAAAAAAGATAAGACAGAAAGAAAGACCTGGCACGCCTGCCATCCATATCTCTGTCTGTCTGTCTGTCTGTCTGTCTATCTGATCTCTGGGAACTGGAGATGGGCCACGAATAGTTGCTGGTAGTTGATCCCATGTTCTCTGGAAGAGGAGTCAGTGCTGTTAATTGTTGAGCCCTTTCAGTGGCCCCACCCATCTTTAAATTTTTAGAAGTATATGTGATGCTGTGTTTATGTACATCATATGCAGACCATAAGAGGGATTTAGTTTCTCCAGAATCTGACACCCTCTTCTGGAGTGTCTGAACAGCTACAGTGTACTTATATCTAATAAATAAATAAATAAATAAATGAATAAATAAATAAATAAATAAATAAATAAATAAATATTTTTTAAAAAGGATAAGAAAGAAAGAAAGAAAGACCAGGTTGGCCTGCCATCCTTATCTCTGTCTGTCTGTCTGTCTGTCTGATCCCCTGGAACTGGAGATGGGCCACTTTGTAGGTGCTGGAGGTTGATCCCAGGTTCTCTGGAAGAGGAGACAATGCTGTTCATTGTTGAGTCCTTTCAGTGGCCTTTTAATTTTTTAAGTATATGTGAGGCTGTGTTTATGTGCATCATATTCAGACCATAAGAGGGATTTAGATTCTCTAGAATCTGACACCCTCTTCTGGAGTGTCTGAAGACGGCTACAGTGTAGTTATATCTAATAAATAAATAAATTAATTAATAAATAAATAAATATTTTTTAAAAAGTATAAGAAATAAAGAAAGACCAGGCAGGCCTGCAATCTTTATCTCTGTCTCTCTGTCTGTCTGTCTGTCTGTCTGATCCACTGGAACTGGAGGTGGGCCACCATAAGGTGCTGGTAGTTTATGCCAGGTTCTCTGAGGAGACAATGCTGTTAATTGTTGAGCCCTCTCAGTGGCCCCACACATCTTTAAATTTTTAGAAGTATATGTGAGGCTGTGTTTATGTACATCATATGCAGACCATAAGAGGGATTTAGATTTTCCAGAATCTGACACCCTCTTCTGGAGTGTCTAATGACAGCTACAGTGTACTTATATCTAATAAATACATAAATAAATATATAAATAAACATTTTTTTAAAGGATAAGAAAGAAAGAAAGACCAGGCAGGCCTGCCATCCATATCTCTGTCTGTTTGTCTGTCTGTCTATCTGATCCCTGGGAACTGGAGATGGGCCAGGAATAGTTGCTGGTAGTTGATCCCAGGTTCTCTGGAAGAGGAGACAATGCTGTTAATTGTTGAGCCCTTTCAGTGGCGCCACCCATCTTTAAATATTTAGAAGTATATGTGAGGCTGTGTTTATGTACATCATATTCAGACCATAGGAGGGATTTAGATTCTCCAGAATCTGACACCCTCTTCTGGAGTGTCTGAAGACAGCTACAGTGTAGTTATATCTAATAAATAAATAGATAAATAAATAAATAAATAAATAAACATTTTTTAAAAAGGATAAGAAAGAAAGAAAGACCAGGCAGGCCTGCCATCCATATCTCTGTCTGTCTGTCTGTCTGTCTATCTGATCCCCGGGAACTGGAGATGGGCCACCATATAGTTGCTGGTAGTTGTTCCAAGGTTTTCTGGAAGAGGAGACAATTCTGTTAATTGTTGAGCCCTTTCAGTGGCCCCACACTTCTTTAAATATTTAGAAGTATATGTGAGGCTGTGTTTATGTACATCATATTCAGATTATAAGAGGATTTAGATTCTCCAGAATCTGACACCCTATACTGGAGTGTCTGAAGACAGCTACAGTGTACTTATATATAATAAATAAATAAATAAATAAATAAATAAATAAATAAATAAACATTTTTGAAAAAGGATAAGAAAGAAAGTAAGACCAGGCAGGCCTGCCATCCTTATCTCTGTCTGTCTGTCTGTCTGTCTGATCCACTGGAACTGGAGATGGGCCACCATATAGTTGCTGGTAGTTGATCCCAGGTTCTCTGGAAGAGGAGACAATGCTGTTAATTGTTGAGCCCTTTCAGTGGCCCCACCCATTTTTAATTTTTAGAAGTATATGTGATGCTGTGTTTATGTACATCATATTCAGACCATAAGAGGGATTTAGATTCTTTAGAATCTGTCATCCTCTTCTGGAGTGTCTGAAGACGGGTACAGTGTACTTATATCTAATAAATACATAAATAAATAAATAAATAAACATTTTTTAAAAAGTATAAGAAATAAAGAAAGACCAGGCAGTCCTGCAATCTTTATCTCTGTCTCTCTGTCTGTCTGTCTGTCTGATCCACTGGAACTGGAGATGGGCCACCATAAGGTGCTGGTAGTTTATCCCAGGTTCTCTGAAAGAGGAGACAATGCTGTTAATTGTTGAGCCCTCTCAGTGGCCCCACACATCTTTAAATTTTTAGAAGTATATGTGAGGCTGTGTTTATGTACATCATATGCAGACCATAAGAGGGATTTAGATTATCCAGAATCTGACACCCTCTTCTGGAGTGTCTGAAGACAGCTACAGTGTACTTATATCTAATAAATACATAAATAAATATATAAATAAACATTTTTTTAAAAAGGATAAGAAAGAAAGAAAGACCAGGCAGGCCTGCCATCCTTATCACTGTCTGTATGTCTGTCTGTCTGATCCCCTGGAAGTGGAGATGGGCCACCATATAGTTGCTGGTAGTTGATCCCAGGTACTCTGGAAGAGGAGACAATGCTGTTAATTGTTGAGCTTTTAGAGTGACCCCACCCTTCTTTAAATTTTTAGAAGTAAATGTGAGGCTGTGTTTATGTACATCATATGCAGACCATAAGAAAGATTTAGATTTTCAAGAATATGACACCCTCTTCTGGAGTGTCTGAACAGCTACAGTGTACTTATATCTAATAAATACATAAATAAATAAATAAATAAATAAATAAATAAATAAATAAACATTTTTTTAAAAGGATAAGACAGAAAGAAAGACCAGGCAGGCCTGCCATCCATATCTCTGTCTGTCTTTCTGTCTGTCTGTCTGTCTATCTGATCCCTGGGAACTGGAGATGGGCCACGAATAGTTGCCTGTAGTTGATCCCAGGTACTCTGGAAGAGGAGACAATGCTGTTAATTGTTGAGCCCTTTCAGTGGCGCCACCCATCTTTAAATATTTAGAAGTATATGTGAGGCTGTGTTTATGTACATCATATGCAGACCATAAGAGGGATTTAGATTCTCCAGAATCTGACACCCTCTTCTGGAGTGTCTGAAGACAGCTACAGTGTACTTATATCTAATAAATAAATAGATAAATAAATAAATAAGTAAATAAACATTTTTTAAAAAGGATAAGAAAGAAACAAAGACCAGGCAGGCCTACCATCCATATCTCTGTCTGTCTGTCTGTCTGTCTATCTGATCCCCGGGAAATGGAGATGGACCACCATATATTTGCTGGTAGTTGATCCAAGGTTCTCTGGAAGAGGAGACAATGCTGTTAATTGTTGAGCCCTTTCAGTGGCCCCACACTTCTTTAAATATTTAAAAGTATATGTGAGGCTGTGTTTATGTACATCATATTCAGATTATAAGAGGATTTAGATTCTCCAGAATCTGACACACTATACTGGAGTGTCTGAAGACAGCTACAGTGTACTTATATATAATAAATACATAAATAAATAAATAAATAAATAAATAAATAAATAAATAAATATTTTTGAAAAAGGAAAAGAAAGAAAGTAAGACCAGGCAGGCCTGCCATCCTTATCTCTGTCTGTCTGTCTGTCTGTCTGATCCCCTAAAACTGGAGATGTGCCACCATATAGTAGCTGGTAGTTAATCCAAGGTTCTCTGGAAGAGGAGACAATGCTGTTAATTGTTGAGCCCTTTCAGTGGCCCCACACTTTTTATATATTTAGAAGTATATGTGAGGCTGTGTTTATGTACATCATATTCAGATTATAAGAGGATTTAGATTCTCCAGAGTCTGACACCCTCTTCTGGAGTGTCTGAAGACAGCTACAGTGTACTTATATCTAATAAATACATAAATAAATAAATATATAAATAAACATTTTTTAAAAAAGGATAAGAAAGAAAGAAAGACCAGGCAGGCCTGCCATCCTTATCTCTGTCTGTCTGTCTGTCTGTCTATCTGATCCCCGGGAACTGGAGATGGGCCACCATATAGTTGCTGGTAGTTGATCCAAGGTTCTCTGGAAGAGGAGACAATGCTGTTAATTGTTGAGCCCTTTCAGAGGCCCCACACTTCTTTAAATATTTAGAAGTATATGTGAGGCTGTGTTTATGTATATCATATTCAGATTATAAGAGGATTTAGATTCTCCAGAATCTGACACCCTATACTGGAGTGTCTGAAGACAACTACAGTGTACTTATATATAATAAATACATAAATAAATAAATAAATAAATAAATAAACAAACATTTTTTTAAAAAGGATAAGAAAGAAAGTAAGACCAGGCAGGCCAGCCATCCTTATCTCTGTCTGTCTGTCTGTCTGTCTGTCTGATCCCCTGGAACTGGAGATGGGCTACCATAAAGTTGCTGGTAGTTGATCCCAGGGTTCTGGAAGAGGAGACAATGCTGTTAATTGTTGAGCCCTATCAGAGGCCCTGCTCATCTTTAAATATTTAGAAGTATATGTGAGGCTGTGTTTATGTACATCATATGCAGACCATAAGAGGGATTTAGATTCTCCAGAATCTGACACCCTCTTCTGGAGTGTCTGAAGACAGCTACAGTGTACTTAATTCTAATAAATACATAAATACATAAATGAATAAATAAATAAATAAACATTTTTTAAAATGAATAAGAAATAAAGAAAGACCAGGCAGGCCTGCCATCCTTATCTCTGTCTCTCTGTCTGTCTGTCGGTCTGATCCACTGGAACTGGAGATGGGCCACCATAAGGTGCTGGTAGTTTATCCCAGGTTCTCTGAAAGAGGAGACAATGCTGTTAATTGTTGAGCCCTCCCAGTGGCCCCACAAAACTTTAAATTTTTAGAAGTATATGTGAGGCTGTGTTTATGTACATCATATGCAGACCATAAGAGGGATTTAGATTCTCCAGAATCTGACACCCTCTTCTGGAGTGTCTGAAGACAGCTACAGTGTACTTATATCTAATAAATCCATAAATGAATATATAAATAAACATTTTTTTAAAAAGGATAAGAAAGAAAGAAAGACCAGGCAGGC
This sequence comes from Mus caroli, assembly GCF_978045245.1. Classification (NCBI taxonomy): domain Eukaryota; kingdom Metazoa; phylum Chordata; class Mammalia; order Rodentia; family Muridae; genus Mus; species Mus caroli. The sequence goes on along the minus strand of NW_028227426.1, from coordinate 190,820 downwards.
CTGCCATCCTTATCACTGTCTGTATGTCTGTCTGTATGATCCCCTGGAACTGGAGATGGGCCACCATATAGTTGCTGGTAGTTGATCCCAGGTACTCTGTAAGAGGAGACAATGCTGTTAATTGTTGAGCTTTTAGAGTGGCCCCACCCTTCTTTAAATTTTTAGAAGTATATGTGAGGCTGTGTTTATGTACATCATATGCAGACCATAAGAGGGATTTAGATTCTCCAGAATCTGACACCCTCTTCTGGAGTGTCTGAACAGCTACAGTGTACTTATATCTAATAAATAAATAAATAAATAAATAAATAAATAAACAAACATTTTTTTTAAAAAAGGATAAGAAAGTAAGAAAGACCCGGCAGGACTGCCATCCTTATCACTGTCTATCTGTCTGTCTGTCTGATCCCCTGGAACTGGAGATGGGCCACAATATAGTTGCTGGTAGTTGATCCCAGGTCCTCTGGAATAGGAGACAATGCTGTTAATTGTTGAGCCCTTTCTGTGGCCCCACCCATCTTTAAATTTTTAGAAGTATATGTGAGGCTGTGTTTATGTACATCATATGCAGACCATAAGAGGGATATAGATTCCCCAGAATCTGACACCCTCTTCTGGAGAGTCTGAAGACAGCTAGAGTGAATTATATCTAATAAGTACATAAATAAATAAATAAATAAATAAATAAACATTTTTTAAAAGGATAAGAAAGAAAGAAAAATCAGGCAGGCCTGCCATCCTTATCACTGTCTGTCTGTCTGTCTGTCTGATCCCCTGCAAATTGAGATGGGCCACCATATAGTTGCTATTAGTTGATCCCACGTTCTCTGGAAGAGGAGACAATGGTGTTAATTGTTGAGCCCTTTCAATGGGCCCACCCAACTTTAAATTTTTAGAAGTATATGTGAGGCTGTGTTTATGTACATCATATGCAGACCATAAGAGGGATTTAGATTCTCCAGAATATGACACCCTCTTCTAGAGTGTCTGAAGACAACTACAGTGTACTTATATCTAATAAATACATAAATAAATAAATAAACATTTTTTAAAAAGAATAAGAAAGAAAGAAAGACCAGGCAGGCCTGCCACCTTGTCTGTCTGTCTGTCTGTCTGTCTGTCTGTCTATCTGTCAGATACCCTGGAACTGGATGGGCCACCATATAGTTGCTGGTAGTTGATCCCAGGATCTCTGGAAGAGGAGACAATGCTGTTAGTTGTTGAGCCCTTTCAGTGGCCCCACCCATCTTTAAATTTTTAGAAGTATATGTGAGGCTGTTTTCATGTACATCATATGCAGACCATAAGAGGGATATTGATTCTCCAGAATCTGCACCGTCTTCTGGAGAGTCTGAAGACAGCTACAGTGTACTTATATCTTAAATACATAAATAAATAAATAAATGAATAAATGAATAAATAAATAAATAAATAAACATTTTTTTAAAAGGATAAGAAAGAAAGAAAAATCAGGCAGGCCTGCCATCCTTATCTCTGTCTGTCTGTCTGTCTGTCTTATCCCCTGGAACTTGAGATGGGCCACCATATAGTTGCTGGTAGTTGATCCCACGTTCTCTGGAAGAAGAGACAATGCTGTTAATTGTTGAGCCCTTTCAGTGGGCCCACCCATCTTTAAATTTTTAGAAGTATATGTGAGGCTGTATTTATGTACATCATATGCAGACCATAAGAGGGATTTAGATTCTCCAGAAGATGACACCCTCATCTAGAGTGTCTGAAGACAGCTACAGTGTACTTATATCTAATAAATACATAAATAAATAAATAAATAAACATTTTTTTAAAAGTATAAGAAAGAAAGAAAGACAAGGCAGGCCTCCATCCTTATCTCTGTCAGTCTGTCTTTCTGTCTGTCTGATCCCTTGGAACTGGAGATGGGCCACCATATAGTTGCTGTTAGTTGATCCCAGGTTCTCTGGAAGAAGAGTCAATGCTGTTAATTGTTGAGCCCTTTCAGTGGCTCCACCTATCTTTAAATTTTTAGAAGTATATGTTAGGCTGTGTTTATGTACATCATATGCAGACCATAAGAGGGATTTAGATTCTCCAGAATTTGACACCCTCTTCTGGAGTGTCTGAAGACAGCTACAGTGTACTTATATCTAATAAATACATAAATAAATAAATAAATAAATAAATAAATAAATAAACATTTTTTAAAAGGGATAAGAAAGAAAGAAAAACCAGGCAGGCCTGCCCTCCTTATCTCTGTCTGTCTGTCTGTCTGTCTGATCCCCTGGAACTGGAGATGGGCCACCATATAGTTGCTGGTAGTTGATCCCAGGTTCTCTGGAAGAAGAGACACTGCTGTTAATTGTTGAGCCCTTTCAGTGGCCCCACCCATCTAAATTTTTAGAAGTGTATGTGAATCTGTGTTTATGTCCATCATATGCAGACCATAAGAGGGATTTATATTCTCCAGAATCTGACATCCTCTTCTGGAGTGTCTGAAGACAGCTACAGTGTACTTATATCTAATAAATCCATAAATAAATAAATAAACATTTTTTAAAAAGTATAAGAAAGAAAGAAAAACCAGGGAGGCCTGCCACCCTTGTCTGTCTGTCTCTTTGTCTGCCTGATCCCCTGGAACTGGAGATGGGCCACCATATAATTGCTGGTAGTTGATCCCAGGTTCTCTGGTAGAGGAGACAATGCTGTTAATTGTTGAGCCCTTTCTGTGGCCCCACCCATCTTTAAATTTTTAGAAGTATATGTGAGGCTGTGTTTATGTACATCATATGCAGACCATAAGAGGGATTTAGATTCTCCAGAATCTGACACCCTCTTCAGGAGTGTATGAAGACAGCTACAGTGTACTTATATATAATAAATACATAAATAAATAAATAAACATTTTTTGAAAAGTATAAGAAAGAAAGAAAGACCATGCAGGCCTCCATCCTTATCTCTGTCTGTCTGTCTGTCTGTCTGATACCCTGGAACTGGAGATGGGCCACCATATAGTTGCTGGTAGTTTATCCAAGGTTCTCTGAAAGAGGAGACAATGTTGTTAATTGTTGAGCCCTTTCTGTGGCCCCACCCATCTTTAAATTTTTAGAAGTATATGTGAGGCTGTGCTTATGTACATCATATGCAGACCATAAGAGGGATTTAGATTCTCCAGAATCTGACACCCTCTTCTGGAGTGTCTGAAGATAGCTACAGTGTACTTATATCTAATAAATAAATAAATAAATAAATAAATAAATAAATAAACAAACATTTTTTAAAAAGGATAAGAAAGAAAGAAAGACCAGGCAGGGCTGCCATCCTTATCTTTGTCTGTCTGTCTCTCTGTTTGTCTGTCTGTCTGATCTCCTGGAACTGGAGATGGGCCACCATTTTGTTGCTGATAGTTGATCCCAGGTCTTCTGAAGAGGAGACAATGCTGTTAATTGTTCAGCCCTTTCAGTGGCCCCACCCATATTTAAAATTCTAGAAGTAAATGTGATGCTGTGTTTATGTACATCATATTCAGACCCTTAAAGAGGGATTTATATTCTCCAGAATCTGACACCGTCTTTTGGAGTGTCTATGACGGATACAGTGTACTTATATCTAATAAATACATAAATAAAGAAATAAACATTTTTTTAAAAAGAAAAGAAAGAAAGGAAGACCAGGCAGGCCTGCCATCCTTATCTCTGTCTGTCTGTCTGTCTGTCTGATCCTCTGGACCTGGAGATGGGCCACCATAGAGTTGCTTGTAGTTGATCCCAGGTTCTCTGGAAGAGGAGACAATGCTGTTAATTGTAGAGCCCTTTCAGTGGCCCCACCCATCTTTAAATTTTTAGAAGTATATGCGAGGCTGTGTTTATGTACCGAATATGCAGACCATAAGAGGGATTTAGATTCTCCAGAATCTGACACCCTCTTCTGGAGTGTCTGAAGACAGCTACAGTGTACTTATATCTAATAAATTCATAAATAAACAAATGAACATTTTTAAAAAAGGATAATAAGGAAAGAGAGACCAGGCAAGCCTGCCATCCTTGTCTGTCTGTCTGTCTGATCCCCTGGAAATGGAGATGGGCCACCATATAATTGCTGGTAGTTGATCCCAGGTTCTCTGGAAGAGGAGTCAGTGCTGTTAATTGTTGAGCCCTTTCAGTGGCCCCACCCATCTTTAAATTTTTAGAAGTATATGTGAGGCTGTGTTCATGTACATCATATGCAGACCATAAGAGGGATATAGATTCTCCAGAATCTGACACCCTCTTCGGGAGTGTTTGAAGACAGCTACAGTGTACTTAAATCTAATAAATACATACTTAAATTAATAAACATTTTTTAAAAAGGATAAGAAAGAATGAAAGACCAAGTAGGCCTGCCATCCTTAACTCTATCTGTCTGTATGTCTGTCTGTCTGTCTGATCCCCTGGAACTGGAGATGGGCCACCATATAGTTGCTGGTAGTTGATCCCAGGTTATCTATAAGAGGAGACAATGCTGTTAATTGTTGATCCCTTTCATTGGCCCCACACATGTTTAAATTTTTAGAAGTAAATGTAAGGCTGTGTTTATGTACATCATATGCAGACCGTAAGAGGGATATAGATTCTCAAGAATCTGACACCCTCTTCTGGAGTGTCTGAAGACAGCTACAGTGTACTTATATCTAATAAATACATAAATAAATAAATAAATAAATAAATAAATAAACATTTTTTAAAAGGGATAAGTAAGAAAGAAAAACCAGGCAGGCCTGCCATCCTTGTCTGTCTTTCTCTCTGTCTGTCTGTCTTGCCTAGCCCCTTGAGTAGCCTAGCCTAGTCCCTTGCCTTGACTAGCCCAGCCCCTTGCCTAGCCTATCCTAGCCCAGCCCTGCCTTGCCTAGCCCTGCCTATCCCTGTCTTTAACCAGGCTGGCCTCGATCTAAAAAACTGACTGCCTCTGCCTCCAGAGTGCTCTCATTAAGAGCTCGAGCCACCACTGATTGTTGTGTTTTCTAAGTCTTACATAGGTATGGTCTGTTTCTCAGCTGTGAAACCCTAATTAACACATGTAGTCTGTCCTAGGTCAGCCATAGCTACAGACTGAGGCCTTTTCTAAAACAAAACAAAAGAAAACAAAAAATAGAAATAATAAAATAAATAAATTAAGCAACCACATGATATCTTTTCTTTCTTTCAATGATACTCAGAGCTTGAAGCAGTTCACCCATGAGACCTCAGCTCCGGACATTGAGGCTCTTTCCCTAACAAGTATTATGGCTGAACCTGAGGGGTTCTACTGCTGATTTGGGTCCCCCACTTTAAAAAAATAGTTGTTTTCAAAGGCTGCAGGTTCTTAGCCCTGTTCCTTGTTACAGTTGAGTCACAGCCCTGAAAGTTCAGTGGTAGTTAAAGGCACTGAGAAGGGCTTCCTATAGACATCAAAGACCAAGTCTTTGTTTTTAAAAAGTTAATCTGGATTCCCCCACCCCCTGGCATCCTTAGAATTCCTAGAAAGGAAGGCAGGGACCTGGGCAGAAGGGTGCAAGCCTACTGGTGTTTGTAAGTGGTAACAGAAAGCTTTCTCTTGTTGGTACCCTACCCCAAGTTACACTGTCACTTCTTTTTCCTAGTTGTTGTTTTGTCGGTTTGTATTCTCAACATAGACCCTTTTCCTTCCTAACCTTGGCTGTCCTGAACCTTACTGTCCTTGAACTCAGTGATTTGCCTGTCTTGCTGGGATGAAACTGTGAGCTACCATCCAGAAGGAAGCACCCTGCTGAGGTTAGATTGGGGTCTCTTCCATTTTCCTCTATGAACATGCATATGGCAGGCCTGATCTTTCTTTTTTACTTTTCCTTTTCTTTTTAAAGATTTATTTATTTATTATATTTAAGTATGCTGTAGCTATCTTCAGACAGTCCAGAAGAGGGTGTCAGATTCTGAAGAATCTAAATCATTCTTATTGTCTGCATATGATGTATATAAACACAGCCTCACATATACTCAAAAAAAAAAAAAAAGAAAGAAAAAAGATGTGGCTACAGAGAGGGCTAAACAATTAAGAGCATTGTCTCCTCTTCCAGAGAAACTGGGCTCAATTACCAGTATTATATATGGTGGCCCATCTCCAGTTCCAGGGGATCTAATACTCTGTTCTGGAGTCTGTGGGCACAGCATACACATGCAAAACATTCTTACACAATCATTGAGAGAGGAGAGAGAGGGGTTGAGAGAGAGGGGAGGTAATCATACCTCCTGACGAGTTTGAAGACCTGAGCTTCATCACTCACACAAATAAATAAATGCAAAATATTTTTTTATAAATAAACTCTGCCATAGCCCTTTAAAAATTCCTAGAAAACAAGTTTTATAAGCAACAGTTATATTTACTATATCTAAAGGACAGTCATGAGCATATTCAATAAATAGAAAAAGGCCTGTTAGTCTTAGAAATGGAAAAGACAAACCAAGGAAGGTTTGCAATTACATAATGAGGCAGCTCAGCCCAGCTCTAAGGTTGGAAATAAGACTCGAGAATAGGATACACCTGAAGACAGCCAGCCATTGTTTTTTGTTTTGGAGGCTGAAAGGATACACCTGAAGACAGCCAATGCTGTGTGATGGTGATCTGGTATTTTTTTTTTTTAATTTTTAAAAACTTTAACACTTTTTATAAAACTTTTATAAAAACTTTTTGTTTCTTTCTTTCTTTCTTTCTTTCCTCACCCTAGCCCTGTCTTTCACCAGGGTGGCCTCGAACTCAGAAACTGACTGCCTCTGCCTACAGAGTGCTCTCATTAAGAGCTTGAGCCACCACTGAATGTAGGGTTTTCTAAGCCTTACCTTGCTCTTGGTGTCTGTTCTCAGCTGTGAAACCCTAATTAACACAAGTAGGCAGTCCTGGGTCAGCCAGAGCTACAGACTGAGGACTTCTCTAAAAACAAATAAAACAAAACAAAACAACAAATAGAAATAATAAAATACATAAATTAAGAAACCACAGCATAGCTTTTCTCTCTCTAGGTGGTACTCAGAAATTCCAGCAGTTGGCCTGTGACACCTGAGCTCAGTATATGTGAGGCTGTGTTTATGTACATCATATGCAGACCATAAGAGGGATTTACATTCTCCAGAATCTGACACCCTCCTCTGGAGTGTCTGAAGAGAGCTACAGTGTACTTATATCTAAGAAATACATAAATAAATAAATAAATAAATAAATAAATAAATAAATAAATATTTTTTAAAAAGGATAAGAAAGAAAGAAAGACCAGGCAGGCCTGCCATCATTATCTCTGTCTGTCTGTCTGTCTGTCTGTCTGATCCCCTGGAACTGGAGATGGGCCACCTTGTAGGAGCTGGTAGTTGATCCCAGGTTCTCTGGAAGAGGAGACAATGCTGTTAATTTTTGAGCCCTTTCAGTGGCCCCACCCATTTTTAATTTTTAGAAGTATATGTGAGGCTGTGTTTATGTACATCATATTCAGAACATAAGAGGGATTTAGATTCTCCAGAATCTGACAACCTCTTCTGGAGTGTCTGAAACAGATACAGTTTACTTATATCTAATAAATACATATATAAAAAATAAATATTTTTAAAAAGGATAAGAAAGAAAGAAAGACCAGGCAGGCCTCCATCCTTAACTCTGTCTGTCTGTCTGTCTGTTTGATACCCTGGAACTGGAGATGGGCCACCATATAGTTGCTGGAAGTTGATCCCAGGCTCTCTGGAAGAGGAGACAATGCTGTTAATTGTTGAGCCATTTCAGTGGCCCCACCCATCTTTAAATTTTTAGAAGTAAAGTTGAGGCTGTGTTTATGTACATCATAAGCAGACCATAAGAGGGATTTAGATTCTCCAGAATCTGACTACCTCTTCTTGATTGCTTGAAGACAGCTACATTGTACTTATATCTAATAAATACATAAATATATGAATAAACATTTTTTAAAAAGGATAAGAAAGAAAGAAAGACAAGGTAGGCCTGCCATCATTATCCTTGTCTGTCTGTCTGTCTGTCTGATCACCTGGAACTGGAGATGGGCCACCATATAGTTGCTGGTAGTTGATCCCAGGATCTCTGGTAGAGTTGACAATGCTGTTAATTGTTGAGACCTTTAAGTGGCCCCACACATATTTTAATTTTTAGAAGTATATGTGAGGCTGTGTTTATGTACATAATATGCAGACCATAAGAGGGATATCGATACTCCAGAATCTGACACCCTCTTCTGGAGTGTCTGAAGACAGCTACAGTGTACTTATATCTAATAAATTCATAAATAAACAAATAAACATTTTTAAAAAAGGATAATAAAGAAAGAGAGACCAGGCAAGCCTGCCATCCTTGTCTGTCTGTCTGTCTGTCTGTTCCCCTGGAACTAGAGATGGGCCACCATATAAATGCTGGTAGTTGATCCCATGTTCTCTGGAAGAGGAGTCAGTGCTGTTAATTGTTGAGCCCTTTCAGTGGCCCCACCCATCTATAAATTTTTAGAAATATATGTGAGGCTGTGTTCATGTACATCATATGCAGACCATAAGAGGGATATAGATTCTCCAGAATCTGACACCCTCTTCGGGAGTGTTTGAAGAGAGCTACAGTGTACTTATATCTAATAAATACATACTTAAATTAATAAACATTTTTTAAAAAGGATAAGAAAGAATGAAAGACCAGGTAGGCCTTCCATCCTTAACTCTATCTGTCTGTATGTCTGTCTGTCTGTCTGATCCCCTGGAACTGGAGATGGGCCACCATATAGTTGCTGGTAGTTGATCCCAGGTTCTCTGGTAGAGGAGACAATGCTGTTAATTGTTGAGCCCTTTCAGTGGCCCCACCCATCTTTAAATTTTTAGAAGTATATGTGAGGCTGTGTTCATGTACATCATATGCAGACCATAAGAGGGATATTGATTCTCCAGAATCTGACACCCTCTTCTGGAGAGTCTGAAGACTGCTACAGTGTACTTATATCTAATAAATACATAAATAAATAAATAAATAAATAAATGAATAAATAAATAAATAAATGAACATTTTTTAAAAAGGACAAGAAAGAAAGAAAAATCAGGCAGGCCTGCCATCCTTATCTCTGTCTGTCTGTCTGTCTGTCTTATCCCCTGGAACTTGAGATGGGCCACCATATAGTTGCTTGTAGTTGATCCAAGGATCTCTGGAAGAGGAGACAATGCTGTTAATTGTTGAGCCCTTTCAGTGGGCCCACCCTTCTTTAAATTTTTAGAAGTATATGTGAGGCTGTGTTTATGTACATCATATGCAGACCATAAGAGGGATTTAGATTACCCAGAAGATGACACCCTCTTCTAGAGTGTCTGAAGACAGCTAAAGTGTACTTATATCTAATAAATACATACTTAAATTAATAAACATTTTTTTAAAGTATAAGAAAGAAAGAAAGACCAGGCAGGCCTCCATCCTTATCTCTGTCAGTCTGTCTGTCTGTCTGATCCATTGGAACTGGAGATGGGCCACTATATAGTTGCTGTTAGTTGATCCCAGGTTCTCTGGAAGAAGAGACAATGCTGTTAATTGTTGAGCCCTTTCAGTGGCTCCACCTATCTTTAAATTTTTAGAAGTATATGTTAGGCTGTGTTTATGTACATCATATGCAGACCATAAGAGGGATTTAGATTCTCCAGAATCTGACACCCTCTTCTGGAGTGTCTGAAGCAACTACAGTGTACTTATATCTAATAAATAAATAAATAAATAAATAAATAAATAAACATTATTTTAAAAGGATAAGAAAGAAAGAAAGACCAGGCAGGCCTGCCCTCCTTATCTCTGTCTGTCTGTCTGTCTGTCTGATCCCCTGGAACTGGAGATGGGCCACTATATAGTTGCTGTTACTTGATCCCAGGTTCTCTGGAAGAAGAGACAATGCTGTTAATTGTTGAGCCCTTTCAGTGGCTCCACCTATCTTTAAATTTTTAGAAGTATATGTTAGGCTGTGTTTATGTACATCATATGCAGACCATAAGAGGGATTTAGATTCTACAGAATCTGACACCCTCTTCTGGAGTGTCTGAAGACAACTACAGTGTACTTATATCTAATAAATACATAAATAAATAAATAAATAAATAAATAAATAAACATTATTTTAAAAGGATAAGAAAGAAAGAAAAACCAGGCAGGCCTGCCCTCCTTATCTCTGTCTGTCTGTCTGTCTGTCTGATCCCCTGGAACTGGAGATGGGCCACCATATAGTTGCTGGTAGTTGATCCCAGGTTTTCTGGAAGAAGAGACAATGCTGTTAATTGTTGAGCCCTTTCAGTGGCCCCACCCATCTTAAATTTTTAGAAGTGTATGTGAATCTGTGTTTACGTCCATCATATGCAGACCATAAGAGGGATTTATATTCTCCAGAATCTGACACCCTCTTCTGGAGTGTCTGAATACAGCTACAGTGTACTTATATCTTATAAATACATAAATAAATAAATAAATATTTTTTAAAAAGGATAAGAAAGAAAGAAAAACCAGGGAGGACTGCCACCCTTGTCTGTCTGTCTCTTTGTCTGCCTGATCCCCTGGAACTGGAGATGGGCCACCATATAGTTGCTGGTAGTTGATCCCAGGTTCTCTGTTAGAGGAGACAATGCTGTTAATTTTTGAGCCCTTTCAGTGGCCCCACACATCTTTAAATTTTTAGAAGTATATGTGAGGCTGTGTTTATGTACATCATATGCAGACCATAAGAGGGATTTAGATTCTCCAGAATCTGGCACCCTCTTCTGGAGTGTCTGAAGACAGCTTCAGTGTACTTATATGTAATAAATACAAAAATAAATAAATAAATAAGAAGACATTTTTTTTAAAAAGTATAAGAAAGAAAGGAAGACCAGGCAGGCCTCCATTCTTATCTCTGTCTGTCTGTCTGTATGTCTGATACCCTGGAACTGGAGATGGGCAACCATATAGTTGCTGGTAGTTTATCCATGGTTCTCTGGAAGAGGAGACAATGCTGTTAATTGTTGATCCCTTTCTGTGGCCCCACCCATTTTAAATTTTTAGAAGTATATGTGAGGCTGTGTTTATGTACATCATATGCAGACCATAAGAGGGATTTAGATTCTCCAGAATCTGACATCCTCTTTTGGAGTATCTGAAGATAGCTACAGTGTACTTATATCTAATAAATAAATAAATAAATAAATAAATAAATAAACATTTTTTAAAAAGGATAAGAAAGAAAGAAAGACCAGGCAGGGCTGCCATCCTTATCTTTGTCTGTCTGTCTGTCTCTCTGTTTGTCTGTCTGTCTGATCTCCTGGAACTGGAGAAGGGCCACCATTTTGTTGCTGGTAGTTGATCCCAGGTCTTCTGAAGAGGAGACAATGCTGTTAATTGTTCAGCCCTTTCAGTGGCCCCACCCATCTTTAAATTTCTAGAAGTAAATGTGATGCTGTGTTTATGTACATCATATTCAGACCCTTAAAGAGGGATTTATATTCTCCAGAATCTGACACCGTCTTTTGGAGTGTCTATGACGGATACAGGGTACTTATATCTAATAAATACATAAATAAAGAAATAAACATTTTTTAAAAACGATAAGAAAGAAAGAAAGACCAGGCAGGCCTGCCATCCTTATCACTGTCTGTCTGTCTGTCTGATCCCCTGGAACTGGAGATGGGCCACCATATAATTGCTGGTAGTTGATCCCAGGTTCTCTGGAAGATGAATCAGTGCTGTTAATTGTTGAGCCCTTTCAGTGGCCCCACCCATCTTTAAATTTTTAGAAGTATATGTGAGGCTGTGTTCATGTACATCATATGCAGACCATAAGAGGGATATAGATTCTCCAGAATCTGACACCCTCTTCGGGAGTGTTTGAAGACAGCTACAATGTACTTAAATCTAATAAATACATACTTAAATTAATAAACATTTTTTAAAAAGGATAAGAAAGAATGAAAGACCAGGTAGGCCTGCCATTCTTAACTCTATCTGTCTGTATGTCTGTCTGTCTGTCTGATCCCCTGGAACTGGAGATGGGCCACCATATCGTTGCTGGTAGTTGATCCCTGGTTCTCTATAAGAGGAGACAATGTTGTTAATTGTTGATTTCTTTCATTGGCCCCACACATCTTTAAATTTTTAGAAGTAAATGTGAGGCTGTGTTTATGTACATCATATGCAGACCATAAGAGGGATATAGATTCTCCAGAATCTGACACCCTCTTCTGGAGTGTCTGAAGACAGCTACAGTGTACTTATATCTAATAAATACATAAATAAATAAATAAATAAATAAACATTTTTTAAAAGGGATAAGAAAGAAAGAAAAACCAGGCAGGCCTGCCATTCTTGTCTGTCTTTCTCTCTGTCTGTCTGTCTTGCCTAGCCCCTTGAGTAGCCTAGCCTAGTCCCTTGCCTTGACTAGCCCAGCCCCTTGCCTAGCCTAGCCTAGCCCAGCCCAGCCCAGCCCTGCCTTGCCTAGCCCTGCCTATCCCTGTCTTTAACCAGGCTGGCCTCGAACTCAGAAACTGACTGCCTCTGCCTCCAGAGTGCTCTCATTAAGAGCTCGAGCCACCACTGACTGTTGGGTTTTCTAAGTCTTACATAGGTATGGTCTGTTTCTCAGCTGTGAAACCCTAATTAACACATGTAGTCTGTCCTAGGTCAGCCATAGCTACAGACTGAGGCCTTTTCTAAAACAAAACAAAAGAAAACAAAAAATAGAAATAATAAAATAAATAAATTAAGCAACCACATGATATCTTTTCTTTCTTTCAATGATACTCAGAGCTTGAAGCAGTTCACCCATGAGACCTCAGCTCCGGACATTGAGGCTCTTTCCCTAACAAGTATTATGGCTGAACCTGAGGGGTTCTACTGCTGATTTGGGTCCCCCACTTTAAAAAAATAGTTGTTTTCAAAGGCTGCAGGTTCTTAGCCCTGTTCCTTGTTACAGTTGAGTCACAGCCCTGAAAGTTCAGTGGTAGTTAAAGGCACTGAGAAGGGCTTCCTATAGACATCAAAGACCAAGTCTTTGTTTTTAAAAAGTTAATCTGGATTCCCCCACCCCCTGGCATCCTTAGAATTCCTAGAAAGGAAGGCAGGGACCTGGGCAGAAGGGTGCAAGCCTACTGGTGTTTGTAAGTGGTAACAGAAAGCTTTCTCTTGTTGGTACCCTACCCCAAGTTACACTGTCACTTCTTTTTCCTAGTTGTTGTTTTGTCGGTTTGTATTCTCAACATAGACCCTTTTCCTTCCTAACCTTGGCTGTCCTGAACCTTACTGTCCTTGAACTCAGTGATTTGCCTGTCTTGCTGGGATGAAACTGTGAGCTACCATCCAGAAGGAAGCACCCTGCTGAGGTTAGATTGGGGTCTCTTCCATTTTCCTCTATGAACATGCATATGAGAGGCCTGTTCTTTCTTTTTTACTTTTCCTTTTCTTTTTAAAGATTTATTTATTTATTATATTTAAGTATGCTGTAGCTATCTTCAGACAGTCCAGAAGAGGGTGTCAGATTCTGAAGAATCTAAATCATTCTTATTGTCTGCATATGATGTATATAAACACAGCCTCACATAAACTCAAAAAAAAAAAAAAAAAGAAAGAAAGATGTGGCTACAGAGAGGGCTCAACAATTAAGAGCATTGTCTCCTCTTCCAGAGAACCTGGGCTCAATTACCAGTATTATATATGGTGGCCCATCTCCAGTTCCAGGGGATCTAATACTCTGTTCTGGAGTCTGTGGGCACAGCATACACATGCAAAACATTCTTACACAATCATTGAGAGAGGAGAGAGAGGGGTTGAGAGAGAGGGGAGGTAATCATACCTCCTGACGAGTTTGAAGACCTGAGCTTCATCACTCACACAAATAAATAAATGCAAAATATTTTTTTATAAATAAACTCTGCCATTGCCCTTTAAAAATTCCTAGAAAACAAGTTTTATAAGCAACAGTTATATTTACTATATCTAAAGGACAGTCATGAGCATATTCAATAAATAGAAAAAGGCCTGTTAGTCTTAGAAATGGAAAAGACAAACCAAGGAAGGTTTGCAATTACATAATGAGGCATCTCAGCCCAGCTCTAAGGTTGGAAATAAGACTCGAGAATAGGATACACCTGAAGACAGCCAGCCATTGTTTTTTGTTTTGGAGGCTGAAAGGATACACCTGAAGACAGCCAATGCTGTGTGATGGTGATCTGGTATTTTTTTTTTAATTATTAAAAACTTTATCACTTTTTATAAAACTTTTATAAAAACTTTTTCTTTCTTTCTTTCTTCCTTTCTTTCCTCACCCTAGCCCTGTCTTTCACCAGGGTGGCCTCGAACTCAGAAACTGACTGCCTCTATCAACTGAGTGCTCTCATTAAGAGCTTGAGCCACCACTGAATGTAGGGTTTTCTAAGCCTTACCTTGCTCTTGGTGTCTATTCTCAGCTGTGAAACCCTAATTAACACAAGTAGGCAGTCCTGGATCAGCCAGAGCTACAGACTGAGGACATCTCTAAAAACAAATAAAACAAAACAAAACAACAAATAGAAATAATAAAATACATAAATTAAGCAAACACAGCATAGCTTTTCTCTCTCTAGGTGGTACTCAGAAATTCCAGCAGTTGGCCTGTGACACCTCAGCTCAGTATATGTGAGGCTGTGTTTATGTACACCCTATGCAGACCATAAGAGGGATTTACATTCTCCAGAATCTGACACCCTCCTCTGGAGTGTCTAAAGAAAGCTATAGTGTACTTATATCTAAGAAATACATAAATAAATAAATAAATAAATAAATAAATAAATAAATATTTTTTAAAAAGGATAAGAAAGAAAGAAAGACCAGGCAGGCCTGCCATCCTTATCTCTGTCTGTCTGTCTGTCTGTCTGATCCCCTGGAACTGGAGATGGGCCACCATATAGTTGCTGGTAGTTGATCCAAGGTTCTCTGGAAGAGGAGACAATGCTGTTAATTGTTGAACCATTTCAGTGGCCCCACCCATTTTTAATTTTTAGAAGTATATGTGAGGCTGTGTTTATGTACATCATATGCAGACCATAAGAGGGATTTAGATTCTCCAGAATCTGACACCCTCTTCTGGAGTGTCTGAAGATGGCTACAGTGTACTTATATATAATAAATACATAAATAAATAAATAAATAAATAAATAAACATTTTTGAAAAAGGAAAAGAAAGAAAGTAAGACCAGGCAGGCCTGCCATCCTTATCTCTGTCTGTCTGTCTGTCTGTCTGATCCCCTGGAACTGGAGATGTGCCACCATATAGTAGCTGGTAGTTGATCCAAGGTTCTCTGGAAGAGGAGACAATGCTGTTAATTGTTGAGCCCTTTCAGTGGCCCCACACTTTTTAAATATTTAGAAGTATATGTGAGGCTGTGTTTATGTACATCATATTCAGATTATAAGAGGATTTAGATTCTCCAGAGTCTGACACCCTCTTCTGGAGTGTCTGAAGACAGCTACAGTGTACTTATATCGAATAAATACATAAATAAATATATAAATAAACATTTTTTTAAAAAGGATAAGAAAGAAAGAAAGACCAGGCAGGCCTGCCATCCTTATCACTGTCTGTATGTCTGTCTGTCTGATCCCCTGGAACTGGAGATGGGCCACCATATAGTTGCTGGTAGTTGATCCCAGGTACTCTGGAAGAGGAGACAATGCTGTTAATTGTTGAGCTTTTAGAGTAGCCCCACACTTCTTTAAATTTTTAAAAGTATATGTGAGGCTGTGTTTATGTACATCATATGCAGACCATAAGAGGGATTTAGATTCTCCAGAATCTGACAGCCTCTTCTGGAGTGTCTGAACAGCTACAGTGTATTTATATCTACTAAATACATAAATAAATAAATAAATAAATAAATAAATAAATAAAAATTTTTTAAAAAGGATAAGACAGAAAGAAAGACCAGGCAGGCCTGACATCCATATCTCTGTCTGTCTGTCTGTCTGTCTATCTGATCCCTGGAAACTGGAGATGGGCCACGAATAGTTGAGGGTAGTTGATCCCAGGTTCTCTGGAAGAGGTGACAATGCTGTTAATTGTTGAGCCCTTTCAGTGGCGCCACCCATCTTTAAATATTTAGAAGTATATGTGAGGCTGTGTTTATGTACATCATATGCAGACCATAAGAGGGATTTAGATTTTCCAGAATCTGACACCCTCTTCTGTAGTGTCTGAACAGCTACAGTGTACTTATATCTACTAAATACATAAATAAATAAATAACTAAACATTTTTTAAAAAGGATAAGAAAGAAAGAAAGACCAGGCAGGCCTGCCATCCATATCTCTGCCTGTCTGTCTGTCTGTCTATCTGATCCCCGGGAACTGGAGATGGGCCACCATATAGTTGCTGGTAGTTGATCCAAGGTTCTCTGGAAGAGGAGACAATGCTCTTAATTGTTGAGCCCTTTCAGTGGCCCCACACTTCTTTAAATATTTAGAAGTATATGTGAGGCTGTGTTTATGTACATAATATGAAGACCATAAGAGGGATATCGATACTCCAGAAATTGACACCCTCTTCTGGAGTGTCTGAAGATAGCTACAGTGTACTTATATCTAATAAATAAATAAATAAATAAATAAATAAACAAATAAATAAACAAACATTTTTTAAAAAGCATAAGAAAGAAAGAAAGACCAGGCAAGACTGCCATCCTTATCTCTGTCTGTCTGTCTGTCTGTCTGATCCTCTGGAACTGGAGATTGGCCACCATAGAGATGCTTGTAGTTGATCCCAGGTTCTCTGGAAAAGGAGACAATGCTTTTAATTGTTGAGCCCTTTCAGTGGGCCCACACGTCTTTAAATTTTTAGAAGTATATGTGAGGCTGTGTTTATGTACATCATATGCAGACCATAAGAGGGATTTAGATTCTCCAGAAGATGACACACTCTTCTAGAGTGTCTGAAGACAGCTACAGTGTACTTATATCTAATAAATTCATAAATAAACAAATAAACATTTTTAAAAAAGGATAATAAAGAAAGAGAGACCAGGCAAGCCTGCCATCCTTGTCTGTCTGTCTGTCTGTCTGTTCCCCTGGAACTAGAGATGGGCCACCATATAAATGCTGGTAGTTGATCCCATGTTCTCTGGAAGAGGAGTCAGTGCTGTTAATTGTTGAGCCCTTTCAGTGGCCCCACCCATCTATAAATTTTTAGAAATATATGTGAGGCTGTGTTTATGTACACCCTATGCAGACCATAAGAGGGATTTACATTCTCCAGAATCTGACACCCTCCTCTGGAGTGTCTAAAGAAAGCTATAGTGTACTTATATCTAAGAAATACATAAATAAATAAATAAATAAATAAATAAATAAATAAATATTTTTTAAAGAGGATAAGAAAGAAAGAAAGACCAGGCATGCCTGCCATCCTTATCTCTGTCTGTCTGTCTGTCTGTCTGATTCCCTGGAACTGGAGATGGGCCACCTTGTAGGTGCTGGTAGTTGATCCCAGGTTCTCTGGAAGAGGAGACAATGCTGTTAATTGTTGAACCATTTCAGTGGCCCCACCCATTTTTAATTTTTAGAAGTATATGTGAGGCTGTGTTTATGTACATCATATGCAGACCATAAGAGGGATTTAGATTCTCCAGAATCTGACACCCTCTTCTGGAGTGTCTGAAGATGGCTACAGTGTACTTATATCTAATAAATACATAAATAAATAAATAAATAAAGATTTTTTAAAAAGTATAAGAAATAAAGAAAGACCAGGCAGGCCTGCCATCCTTATCTCTGTCTCTCTGTCTGTCTGTCTGTCTGATCCACTGGAACTGGAGATGGGCCACCATAAGGTGCTGGTAGTTTATCCCAGGTTCTCTGAAAGAGGAGACAATGCTGTTAATTGTTGAGCCCTCTCAGTGGCCCCACACATCTTTAAATTTTTAGAAGTATATGTGAGGCTGTGTTTATGTACATCATATGCAGACCATAAGAGGGATTTTGATTCTCCAGAATCTGACACCCTCTTCTGGTGTGTCTGAAGACAGCTACAGTGTACTTATATCTAATAAATACATAAATAAATATATAAATAAACATTTTTTAAAAAGGATAAGAAAGAAAGAAAGACCAGGCAGGCCTGCCATCCTTAGCACTGTCTGTATGTCTGTCTGTCTGATCCCCTGGAACTGGAGATGGGCCACCATATAGTTGCAGGTAGTTGATCCCAGGTACTCTGGAAGAGGAGACAATGCTGTTAATTGTTGAGTTTTTAGAGTGGCCCCACCCTTCTTTAAATTTTTAGAAGTATATGTGAGGCTGTGTTTATGTACATCATATGCAGACCATAAGAGGGATTTAGATTTTCCAGAATCTGACACCCTCTTCTGTAGTGTCTGAACAGCTACAGTGTACTTATATCTACTAAATACATAAATAAATAAATAAATAAACATTTTTTAAAAAGGATAAGAAAGAAAGAAAGACCAGGCAGGCCTGCCATCCATATCTCTGCCTGTCTGTCTGTTTGTCTATCTGATCCCCGGGAACTGGAGATGGGCCACCATATAGTTGCTGGTAGTTGATCCAAGGTTCTCTGGAAGAGGAGACAACGCTCTTAATTGTTGAGCCCTTTCAGTGGCCCCACACTTCTTTAAATATTTAGAAGTATATGTGAGGCTGTGTTTATGTACATCATATTCAGATTATAAGAGGATTTAGATTCTCCAGAATCTGACACCCTCTACTGGAGTGTCTGAAGACAGCTACAGTGTACTTATATGTAATAAATAAATAAATAAATAAATAAACATTTTTTAAAAAGGATAAGAAACAAAGTAAGACCAGGCAGGCCTGCCATCCTTATCTCTGTCTGTCTGTCTGTCTGTCTGATCCCCTGGAACTGGAGATGGGCCACCATATAGTTGCTGGTAGTTGATCCAAGGTTCTCTGGAAGAGGAGACAATGCTGTTAATTGTTGAGCCCTTTCAGTGGCCCCACACTTCTTTAAATATTTAAAAGTATATGTGAGGCTGTGTTTATGTACATCATATTCAGATTATAAGAGGATTTAGATTATCCAGAATCTGACACCCTATACTGGAGTGTCTGAAGACAGCTACAGTGTACTTATATATAATAAATACATAAATAAATAAATAAATAAATAAATAAATAAATAAATAAATAATTAAACATTTTTTAAAAAGGATAAGACAGAAAGAAAGACCAGGCAGGCCTGCCATCCATATCTCTGTCTGTCTGTCTGTCTGTCTATCTGATCCCTGGAAACTGGAGATGGGCCACGAATAGTTGCTGGTAGTTGATCCCAGGTTCTCTGGAAGAGGAGACAATGCTGTTAATTGTTGAGCCCTTTCAGTGGCGCCACCCATCTTTAAATATTTAGAAGTATATGTGAGGCTGTGTTTATGTACATCATATGCAGACCATAAGAGGGATTTAGATTTTCCAGAATCTGACACCCTCTTCTGTAGTGTCTGAACAGCTACAGTGTACTTATATCTACTAAATACATAAATAAATAAATAACTAAACATTTTTTAAAAAGGATAAGAAAGAAAGAAAGACCAGGCAGGCCTGCCATCCATATCTCTGCCTGTCTGTCTGTCTGTCTATCTGATCCCCGGGAACTGGAGATGGGCCACCATATAGTTGCTGGTAGTTGATCCAAGGTTCTCTGGAAGAGGAGACAATGCTCTTAATTGTTGAACCCTTTCAGTGGCCCCACACTTCTTTAAATATTTAGAAGTATATGTGAGGCTGTGTTTATGTACATCATATTCAGATTATAAGAGGATTTAGATTCTCCAGAATCTGACACCCTCTACTGGAGTGTCTGAAGACAGCTACAGTGTACTTATATGTAATAAATAAATAAATAAATAAACATTTTTTAAAAAGGATAAGAAACAAAGTAAGACCAGGTAGGCCTGCCATCCTTATCTCTGTCTGTCTGTCTGTCTGTCTGTCTGATCCCCTGGAACTGGAGATGGGCCACCATATAGTTGCTGGTAGTTGATCCAAGGTTCTCTGGAAGAGGAGACAATGCTGTTAATTGTTGAGCCCTTTCAGTGGCCCCACACTTCTTTAAATATTTAAAAGTATATGTGAGGCTGTGTTTATGTACATCATATTCAGATTATAAGAGGATTTAGATTCTCCAGAATCTGACACCCTCTACTGGAGTGTCTGAAGACAGCTACAGTGTACTTATATATAATAAATAAATAAATAAATAAATAAACATTTTTGAAAAAGGAAAAGAAAGAAAGTAAGACCAGGCAGGCCTGCCATCCTTATCTCTGTCTGTCTGTCTGTCTGTCTGATCCCCTGGAACTGGAGATGTGCCACCATATAGTAGCTGGTAGTTGATCCAAGGTTCTCTGGAAGAGGAGACAATGCTGTTAATTGTTGAGCCCTTTCAGTGGCCCCACACTTTTTAAATATTTAGAAGTATATGTGAGGCTGTGTTTATGTACATCATATTCAGATTATAAGAGGATTTAGATTCTCCAGAGTCTGACACCCTCTTCTGGAGTGTCTGAAGACAGCTACAGTGTACTTATATCGAATAAATACATAAATAAATATATAAATAAACATTTTTTTAAAAAGGATAAGAAAGAAAGAAAGACCAGGCAGGCCTGCCATCCTTATCACTGTCTGTATGTCTGTCTGTCTGATTCCCTGGAACTGGAGATGGGCCACCATATAGTTGCTGGTAGTTGATCCCAGGTACTCTGGAAGAGGAGACAATGCTGTTAATTGTTGAGCTTTTAGAGTAGCCCCACACTTCTTTAAATTTTTAGAAGTATATGTGAGGCTGTGTTTATGTACATCATATGCAGACCATAAGAGGGATTTAGATTCTCCAGAATCTGACACCCTCTTCTGGAGTGTCTGAACAGCTACAGTGTATTTATATATACTAAATACATAAATAAATAAATAAATAAATAAATAAATAAATAAATAATTAAACATTTTTTAAAAAGGATAAGACAGAAAGAAAGACCAGGCAGGCCTGCCATCCATATCTCTGTCTGTCTGTCTGTCTGTCTATCTGATCCCTGGAAACTGGAGATGGGCCACGAATAGTTGCTGGTAGTTGATCCCAGGTTCTCTGGAAGAGGAGACAATGCTGTTAATTGTTGAGCCCTTTCAGTGGCGCCACCCATCTTTAAATATTTAGAAGTATATGTGAGGCTGTGTTTATGTACATCATATGCAGACCATAAGAGGGATTTAGATTCTCCAGAATCTGACACCATCTTCTGGAGTGTCTGAAGACAGCTACAGTGTACTTATATCTAATAAATAAATAGATAAATAAATAAATAAATAAATAAACATTTTTTAAAAAGGATAAGAAAGAAAGAAAGACCAGGCAGGCCTGCCATCCATATCTCTGTCTGTCTGTCTGTCTGTCTATCTGATCCCCGGGAACTGGAGATGGGCCACCATATAGTTGCTGGTAGTTGATCCAAGGTTCTCTGGAAGAGGAGACAATGCTGTTAATTGTTGAGCCCTTTCAGAGGCCCCACACTTCTTTAAATATTTAGAAGTATATGTGAGGCTGTGTTTATGTATATCATATTCAGATTATAAGAGGATTTAGATTCTCCAGAATCTGACACCCTATACTGGAGTGTCTGAAGACAACTACAATGTACTTATATATAATAAATACATAAATAAATAAATAAATAAATAAATAAATAAATAAACATTTTTTAAAAAGGATAAGAAAGAAAGTAAGACCAGGCAGGCCTGCCATCCTTATCTCTGTCTGCCTGTCTGTCTGTCTGATCCCCTGGAACTGGAGATGGGCTACCATAAAGTTGCTGGTAGTTGATCCCAGGGTTCTGGAAGAGGAGACAATGCTGTTAATTGTTGAGCCCTATCAGTGGCCCTGCCCATCTTTAAATATTTAGAAGTATATGTGAGGCTGTGTTTATGTACATCATATGCAGACCATAAGAGGGATTTAGATTCTCCAGAATCTGACACCCTCTTCTGGACTGTCTGAAGACAGCTACAGTGTACTTAATTCTAATAAATACATAAATAAATAAATAAATAAACATTTTTTAAAAAGGATAAGAAAGAAAATAAGACCAGGCAGGCCTGCCATCCTTATCTCTGTCTGTCTGTCTGTCTGTCTGCCTGATCCCCTGGAACTGGAGATGGGCCACCGTATAGTTGCTGGTAGTTGATCCCAGGTTCTCTGGAAGAGGAGACAATGCTGTTAATTGTTGAGCCCTTTCAGTGGCTCCACCCATTTTTAATTTTTAGAAGTATATGTGATGCTGTGTTTATGTACATCATATTCAGACCATAAGAGGGATTTAGATTCTCTATAATCTGTCACCCTCTTCTGGAGTGTCTGAAGACGGCTACAGTGTACTTATATCTAATAAATACATATATGAATAAATAAATAAATAAACATTTTTTAAAACGAATAAGAAATAAAGAAAGACCAGGCAGGCCTGCCATCCTTATCTCTGTCTCTCTGTCTGTCAGTCTGTCTGATCCACTGGAACTGGAGATGGGCCACCATAAGGTGCTGGTAGTTTATCCCAGGTTCTCTGAAAGAGGAGACAATGCTGTTAATTGTTGAGCCCTCCCATTGGTCCCACACAACTTTAAATTTTTAGAAGTATATGTGAGGCTGTGTTTATGTACATCATATGCAGACCATAAGAGGGATTTAGATTCTCCAGAATCTGACACCCTCTTCTGGAGTGTCTGAAGACAGCTACAGTGTACTTATATCTAATAAATAATTAAATAAATAAATAAACAAACATTTTTTTAAAAAAAGGATAAGAAAGAAAGAAAGACCAGGCAGGCCTGCCACCCTTATCACTGTCTGTCTGTCTGCTGTCTGATCCCCTGGAACTGGAGATGGACCACCATAGAGTTGCTGGTAGTTGATCCCAGGTTCTCTATAAGAGGAGACAATGCTGTTAATTTTTGAGCCCTTTCAGTGGCCCCACACATCTTTTAATTTTTAGAAGTATATGTTAGGCTGTGTTTATGTACATCATATGCAGACCATAAGAGGGATTTATATTCTCCAGAATTTGACACCCTCTTCTGGAGTGTCTGTAGACAGCTACAGTGTACTTATATCTAATAAATACATAAATAAATATATAAATAAACATTTTTTAAAAAGGATAAGAAAGAAAGAAAGAAAGACCAGGCAGGCCTGCCATCCTTAGCACTGTCTGTATGTCTGTCTGTCTGATCCCCTGGAACTGGAGTTGGGCCACCATATAGTTGCTGGTAGTTGATCCCAGGTACTCTGGAAGAGGAGACAATGCTGTTAATTGTTGAGCTTTTAGAGTGGCCCCACCCTTCTTTAAATTTTTAGAAGTATATGTGAGGCTGTGTTTAGGTACATCATATGCAGACCATAAGAGGGATTTAGATTCTCCAGAATCTGACAACCTCTTCTGGAGTGTCTGAACAGCTACAGTGTACTTATATCTAATAAATAAATAAATAAATAAATAAATAAATAAATAAATAAATAAATAAATAAACATTTTTTAAAAAGGATATGACAGAAAGAAAGACCAGGCAGGCCTGCCATCCATATCTCTGTCTGTCTGTCTGTCTGTCAATCTGATCCCTGGGAACTGGAGATGGGCCACGAATAATTGCTGGTAGTTGATCCCAGGTTCTCTGGAAGAGGAGACAATGCTGTTAATTGTTGAGCCCTTTCAGTGGCGCCACCCATCTTTAAATATTTAGTAGTAAATGTGAGGCTGTGTTTATGTACATCATATGCAGACCATAAGAGGGATTTAGATTCTCCAGAATCTGACACCCTCTTCTGGAGTGTCTGAAGACAGCTACAGTGTACTTATATCAAATAAATAAATAGATAAATAAATAAATAAATAAATAAACATTTTTAAAAAGGATAAGAAAGAAAGAAAGACCAGGTAGGCCTGCCATCCATATCTCTGTCTGTCTGTCTGTCTGTCTGTCTATCTGATCCCCGGGAACTGGAGATGGGCCACCATATAGTTGCTGGTAGTTGATCCAAGGTTCTCTGGAAGAGGAGACAATGCTGTTAATTGTTGAGCCCTTTCAGTGGCCCCACACTTCTTTAAATATTTAGAAGTATATGTGAGGCTGTGTTTATGTACATCATATTCAGATTATAAGAGGATTTAGATTCTCCAGAATCTGACACCCTATACTGGAGTGTCTGAAGACAGCTACAGTGTACTTATAATAAATAAATAAATAAATAAATAAATAAATAAATAAACATTTTTGAAAAAGGATAAGAAAGAATGTAAGACCAGGCAGGCCTGCCATCCTTATCTCTGTCTGTCTGTCTGTCTGTCTGATCCCCTGGAACTGGAGATG
This sequence comes from Mus caroli, assembly GCF_978045245.1. Lineage (NCBI taxonomy): Eukaryota > Metazoa > Chordata > Mammalia > Rodentia > Muridae > Mus > Mus caroli. Next base: position 166,472 of record NW_028227426.1, on the reverse strand, counting down.
GGCCACCATATAGTTGCTGGTAGTTGATCCAAGGTTCTCTGAAAGAGGAGACAATGCTGTTAATTGTTGAGCCCTCTCAGTGACCCCACACATCTTTAAATTTTTAGAAGTATATGTGAGGCTGTGTTTATGTACATCATATGCAGACCATAAGAGGGATTTAGATTCCAGAATTTGACACCCTCTTCTGGAGTGTCTGAAGACAGCTACAGTGTACTAATATCTAATAAATCCATAAATAAATATATAAATAAACATTTTTTTAAAAAGGATAAGAAAGAAAGAAAGACCAGGCAGGCCTGCCATCCTTATTACTGTCTGTATGTCTGTCTGTATGATCCCCTGGAACTGGAGATGGGCCACCATATAGTTGCTGGTAGTTGATCCCAGGTACTCTGGAAGAGGAGACAATGCTGTTAATTGCTGAGCCCTATCAGTGGCCCTACCCCTCTTTAAATTTTTAGAAGTGTATGTGAGGCTGTGTTTATGTACATCATATGCAGACCATAAGAGGGATTTAGATTCTCCAGAATCTGACACCCTCTTCTGGAGTGTCTGAAGACAGCTACAGTGTACTTAATTCTAATAAATACATAAATAAATAAATAAATAAATAAATAAACATTTTTTAAAAAGGATAAGAAAGAAAATAAGACCAGTCAGGCCTGCCATCCTTATCTCTGTCTGTCTGTCTGTCTGTCGGCCTGATCCCCTGGAACTGGAGATGGGCCACCATATAGTTGCTGGTAGTTGATCCCAGGTTCTCTGGAAGAGGAGACAATGCTGTTAATTGTTGAGCCCTTTCAGTGGCTCCACCCATTTTTAATTTTTAGAAGTATATGTGATGCTGTGTTTATGTACATCATATTCAGACCATAAGAGGGATTTAGATTCTCTATAATCTGTCACCCTCTTCTGGAGTGTCTCAAGACGGCTACAGTGTACTCATATCTAATAAATACATATATGAATAAATAAATAAATAAACATTTTTTAAAACGAATAATAAATAAAGAAAGACCAGGCAGGCCTGCCATCCTTATCTCTGTCTCTCTGTCTGTCTGTCGGTCTGATCCACTGGAACTGGAGATGGGCCACCATAAGGTGCTGGTAGTTTATCCCAGGTTCTCTGAAAGAGGAGACAATGCTGTTAATTGTTGAGCCCTCCCAGTGGCCCCACACAACTTTAAATTTTTAGAAGTATATGTGAGGCTGTGTTTATGTACATCATATGCAGACCATAAGAGGGATTTAGATTCTCCAGAATCTTACACCCTCTTCTGGAGTGTCTGAAGACAGCTACAGTGTACTTATATCTAATAAATAATTAAATAAATAAATAAACAAACATTTTTTTAAAAAAAGGATAAGAAAGAAAGAAAGACCAGGCAGGCCTGCCACCCTTATCACTGTCTGTCTGTCTGTCTGTCTGATCCCCTGGAACTGGAGATGGACCACCATAGAGTTGCTGGTAGTTGATCCCAGGTTCTCTATAAGAGGAGACAATGCTGTTAATTTTTGAGCCCTTTCAGTGGCCCCACACATCTTTTAATTTTTAGAAGTATATGTTAGGCTGTGTTTATGTACATCATACGCAGACCATAAGAGGTATTTAGATTCTCCAGAATCTGACACCCTCTTCTGGAGTGTCTGAAGACAGCTACAGTGTACTTATATCAAATAAATAAATAGATAAATAAATAAATAAATAAATAAATAAATAAACATTTTAAAAAAGGATAAGAAAGAAAGAAAGACCAGGTAGGCCTGCCATCCATATCTCTGTCTCTCTGTCTGTCTGTCTATCTGATCCCCGGGAACTGGAGATGGGCCACCATATAGTTGCTGGTAGTTGATCCAAGGTTCTCTGGAAGAGGAGACAATGTTGTTAATTGTTGAGCCCTTTCAGTGGCCCCACACTTCTTTAAATATTTAGAAGTATATGTGAGGCTGTGTTTATGTACATCATATTCAGATTATAAGAGGATTTAGATTCTCCAGAATCTGACACCCTATACTGGAGTGTCTGAAGACAGCTACAGTGTACTTATAATAAATAAATAAATAAATAAATAAATAAATAAATAAATAAACATTTTTGAAAAAGGATAAGAAAGAATGTAAGACCAGGCAGGCCTGCCATCCTTATCTCTGTCTGTCTGTCTGTCTGATCCCCTGGAACTGGAGATGGGCCACCATATAGTTGCTGGTAGTTGATCCAAGGTTCTCTGAAAGAGGAGACAATGCTGTTAATTGTTGAGCCCTCTCAGTGACCCCACACATCTTTAAATTTTTAGAAGTATATGTGAGGCTGTGTTTATGTACATCATATGCAGACCATAAGACGGATTTAGATTCCAGAATTTGACACCCTCTTCTGGAGTGTCTGAAGACAGCTACAGTGTACTAATATCTAATAAATCCATAAATAAATATATAAATAAACATTTTTTTAAAAAGGATAAGAAAGAAAGAAAGACAAGGCAGGCCTGCCATCCTTATTACTGTCTGTATGTCTGTCTGTATGATCCCCTGGAACTGGAGATGGGCCACCATATAGTTGCTGGTAGTTGATCCCAGGTACTCTGGAAGAGGAGACAATGCTGTTAATTGTTGAGCTTTTAGAGTGGCCCCACCCTTCTTTAAATTTTTAGAAGTATATGTGAGGCTGTGTTTATGTACATCATATGCAGACCATAAGAGGGATTTAGATTCTCCAGAATCTGAAACCCTCTTCTGGAGTGTCTGAACAGCTACAGTGTACTTATATCTAATAAATAAATAAATAAATAAATAAACAAACATTTTTTTAAAAAAAGTATAAGAAAGATAGAAAGACCAGGCAGGACTGCCATCCTTATCACTGTCTGTCTGTCTGTCTGTCTGATCCCCTGGAACTGGAGATGGGCCACACTATAGTTGCTGGTAGTTGATCCCAGGTCCTCTGGAAGAGGAGACAATGCTGTTAATTGTTGAGCCCTTTCAGTGGCCCCACCCATCTTTAAATTTTTAGAAGTATATGTGAGGCTGTGTTTATGTACATCATATGCAGACCATAAGAGGGATATAGATTCCCCAGAATCTGACACCCTCTTCTGGAGAGTCTGAAGACAGCTAGAGTGTACTTATATCTAATAAGTACATAAATAAATAAATAAATAAATAAATAAACATTTTTTAAAAGGATAAGAAAGAAAGAAAAATCAGGCAGGCCTGCCATCCTTATCACTGTCTGTCTGTCTGTCTGTCTGATCCCCTGCAACTTGAGATGGGCCACCATATATTTGCTGTTAGTTGATCCCACGTTCTCTGGAAGAGGAGACAATGGTGTTAATTGTTGAGCCCTTTCAGTGGGCCCACCCAACTTTAAATTTTTAGAAGTATATGTGAGGCTGTGTTTATGTACATCATATGCAGACCATAAGAGGGATTTAGATTCTCCAGAATATGACACCCTCTTCTAGAGTGTCTGAAGACAACTACAGTGTACTTATATCTAATAAATACATAAATAAATAAATAAACATTTTTTAAAAAGAATAAGAAAGAAAGAAAGACCAGGCAGGCCTGCCACCTTGTCTGTCTGTCTGTCTGTCTGTCTATCTGTCAGATACCCTGGAACTGGAGATGGGCCACCATATAGTTGCTGGTAGTTGATCCCAGGTTCTCTGGAAGAGGAGACAATGCTGTTAGTTGTTGAGCCCTTTCAGTGGCCCCACCCATCTTTAAATTTTAGAAGTATATGTGAGGCTGTGTTCATGTACATCATATGTAGACCATAAGAGGTATATTGACTCTCCAGAATCTGCACCATCTTCTGGAGAGTCTGAAGACAGATACAGTGTACTTATATCTTAAATACATAAATAAATAAATAAATGAATAAATGAATAAATAAATAAATAAATAAACATTTTTTTAAAAGGATAAAAAAGAAAGAAAAATCAGGCAGGCCTGCCATCCTTATCTCTGTCTGTCTGTCTGTCTGTCTTATCCCCTGGAACTTGAGATGGGCCACCATATAGTTGCTGGTAGTTGATCCCACGTTCTCTGGAAGAAGAGACAATGCTGTTAATTGTTGAGCCCTTTCAGTGGCCCCACCCATCTTTAAATTTTGAGAAGTATATGTGAGGCTGTGTTTATGTACATCATATGCAGACCATAAGAGGGATTTAGATTCTCCAGAAGATGACACCCTCTTCTAGAGTGTCTGAAGACAGCTACAGTGTACTTATATCTAATAAATACATAAATAAATAAATAAATAAATAAATAAATAAATAAACATTTTTTTAAAAGGATAAGAAAGAAAGAAAGACCAGGCAGGGCTGCCCTCCTTATCTTTGTCTGTCTGTCTGTCTCTCTGTTTGTCTGTCTGTCTGATCTCCTGGAACTTGAGGTGGGCCACCATTTTGTTGCTGATAGTTGATCCCAGGTCTTCTGAAGAGGAGACAATGCTGTTAATTGTTCAGCCCTTTCAGTGGCCCCACCCATCTTTAAATTTCTAGAAGTAAATGTGATGCTGTGTTTATGTACATCATATTCAGACCCTTAAAGAGGGATTTATATTCTCCAGAATCTGACACAGTCTTTTGGAGTGTCTATGACGGATACAGTGTACTTATATCTAATAAATACATAAATAAAGAAATAAACATTTTTTTAAAAAGATAAGAAAGAAAGAAAGACCAGGTAGGCCTGCCATCCTTATCTCTGTCTGTCTGTCTGTCTGTCTGATCCCCTGGAACTGGAGATGGGCCACCATATAGTTGCTGGTAGTTGATCCCAGGTTTTCTGGAAGAGGAGACAATGCTGTTAATTGTTGAGCCCTTTCAGTGGCCCCACCCATCTTAAATTTTTAGAAGTGTATTTGAATCTGTGTTTATGTCCATCATATGCAGACCATAAGAGGGATTTATATTCACCAGAATCTGACACCCTCTTCTGGAGTGTCTGAAGACAGCTACAGTGTACTTATATTTTATAAATACATAAATAAATAAATAAACATTTTTTAAAAAGGATAAGAAAGAAAGAAAAACCAGGTAGGACTGCCACCCTTGTCTGTCTGTCTCTTTGTCTGCCTGATCCCCTGGAACTGGAGATGGGCCACCATATAGTTTACTGGTAGTTGATCCCAGGTTCTCTGTTATAGGAGACAATGCTGTTAATTTTTGAGCCCTTTCAGTGCCCCCACACATCTTTAAATTTTTAGAAGTATATGTGAGGCTGTGTTTATGTACATCATATGCAGACCATAAGAGGGATTTAGATTCTCCAGAATCTGGCACCCTCTTCTGGAGTGTCTGAAGACAGCTACAGTGTACTTATATTTAATAAATAAATAAATAAATAAATAAATAAATAAATAAACATTTTTTTTAAAAGTATAAGAAATAATGAAAGACCAGGCAGGCCTCCATTCTTATCTCTGTCTGTCTGTCTGTCTGTCTGATACCCTGGAACTGGAGATGGGCCACCATATAGTTGCTGGTAGTTTATCCAAGGTTCTCTCGAAGAGGAGACAATGCTGTTAATTGTTGATCCCTTTCTGTGGCCCCACCCATCTTTAAATTTTTAGAAGTATATGTGAGGCTGTGTTTATGTACATCATATGCAGACCATAAGAGGGATTTAGATTCTCCAGAATCTGACACCCTCTTTTGGAGTATCTGAAGATAGCTACAGTGTACTTATATCTAATAAATAAATAAATAAATAAATAAATAAATAAATAAATAAATAAACATTTTTTAAAAAGGATAAGAAAGAAAGAAAGACCAGGCAGGGCTGCTATCCTTATCTTTGTCTGTCTGTCTGTCTCTCTGTTTGTCTGTCTGTCTGATCTCCTGGAACTGGAGATGGGCCACCATTTTGTTGCTGGTAGTGAAAGACTCCAGGACTCCCAAAGGGAGGCACTTACTCAAGCCTCGGGTCAGCCGCGCACCCAAGAAGACACTGAGACCGAACTTAAGATGTATAGAGAGTAAGATTTAATACAGCAACGACAAGAAAGCACACAAAAAGCACATATACCAGATATCTGGGGTCGAAACTCATGCAGCCAGCAAGGTGCAGAGGAGATTCGGCAATTGGCCCAGACTTGTCACAGGCTTTTATAGGAGAAGGGTAAGGAGAAAAGTACAAGTTTTACGTCACCAAGGTGTTCTGCCAAGGAGCTTTACATAACCAAGGGGTCGTGTCCTATATTTTGGCAATGTACTCGATCTATTGGAACATTCTGGGGTAGTACCAGGAGGCCCCTATCTCAAAAATGTTCTTGGAACAGTCTTCAGTTAGGAGGGGTTGGACTGAGTTCGCTCCAGGAGACCCTTATCTCAGAAATGCTCCTGGAACCGTTCTCACTTGGGAGGGGTCGGACTCTGGGGTGAAGAGTTCAAGAATGTACTCTGAGGTAAAAAGTTCAGGTGTGTTCCGGGAACAACCTCTAGATGGGAGGGGTAAGAGAACTCTGAGTTGGAGAGTTCATGGAGAGTTCAGCTTTTCTTCTTTCATTCCCCCCTTCTTTTAGTGAATAGCTCTAATCTTAGAGCGAGTCCTGCATTTATCCCCCTCCACAGAGTCCAATCTCTTTCTGTTTTGTAACATCACTTTGGACAGGGAAGTCAAAAATAGACCGTTTTATAGTTCTAAGATCAACATCCATAGCTGTACATAACCAACAGGATTGAGTCATATTAGGATTAGTTCTAAAACTTAAGAAAGCTCTTAGTCTATGTGGCCATTGGGGAGGTCGTGTCCAGCAGGGGATGAGATGGCCACATTATTTTTGTGGTAGTTCTGATTTTTTAGATGGCGCTGTAGATGGCCTTCCTTAGCGTAGGCCTTGTGGCACAGGTGGCATTCATAGAGCCGGCCCCCTGTGTGCAGATGCATATGGTTTTTGAGGTCGTAGTTATGCAGGAAGCGGGCTGGACAGTGGGGGCATGAGTAGGGTCGCTCTCCTGTGTGCTCTCGCATGTGGATCTTCAGCTTATCATTCCTGGTGAAGCGGATACCGCAGACCTCACAGGCAAAAGGCTTTTCACCATTGTGGGTCCTTATGTGCCGAGGCAGTTTGCCTGCCCCGTGGATTATCTTGTGACAGACTGGGCACTCTTGGGGCATCTGTGAAAGGCGTTTAGGCACTAGCTTGTTTTGGTCATTTAGGCCTGGTGTCAGGGCATCCTGGTGCAGCGAACTTAGGTAAGCCCTCAGGTCAGGGTCAATGAGATCTTCATCTGAGCCCAGCTCTTCTGATGATAGTGGAGGTTCGTTACTCTGGGCCAGCCCGTAGCCTGGTGGGTTGAGCATTTTTGAGGTTGAGGCTGTGGGGGTGGCAGTGGCAAAAGCCTCCAGGTACTGTCGGGCTCGCTCACAGTCATCTTTATCTGGGCTGGGGGCTTCCAGTCCACTGCCTTGCAAAATCTCCAAGCAAGTAGTGACGACACATGGGATTTCCAGTAGCCGAGCAGCTTGGAGTACAGCCGGCACATTGGCGTTGCTGGTGGTCAGTGTGGCTGTGTAAGCAAACTCGAGCAGGGCACTTAGGGCCTCCGGCCCTACAAAGTTCAGCTCACACACACTGGCTTTTGCTCCCCCAGAAGCCGTTTCAACACTCTCTGTTTTTATTACTGTTCTCTCTCTCTCTTCTGTAAAGAGCCTCTTGAAGTAGTGGCTACAGGCAGCCAGCACAGCCCTGTGGGTTTGGTACTCAAAACCCTGTGTCCTGATGGTGAGGTCGCACAGATGACCCAGCTGGCGCTGCTCGTTTAGGCAGCTCAGGAGCTCGCTGCTGTGATCTGGGAATGGGATTCCAATTAGGTCATCCTCGGGGCTCCCCATCTTTTTCTTTTTAGTCGTTGGGTCTGTTTGCTGGAGCTGGGCAACAGAGCAGGGTGTAGAAAGAGTCAACACAGGTATCCAATATCCTGCTAGACTTAGTCAAGGGGGGGCGGTCCCCCATGTAGAATTTCATAAGAAGTAAGACCGAAACGTCCAGGTGTGTTTCGGACTCTGAGAAGCACAAAGGGAAGGAGAGTCACCCAGTCTTTACCGTCAGTCTCAATAGCTAGTTTAACAACATAGGTTAAGACAGTGATGGGCATAGGAGTCTCATAAAGGATCATAAACAGAGTAAAACTGAATCAAGAAATAGGGCATAGGGAAGGAACACCAAGTCCATGCCAGTCTCCACGATTAATTTTATCAAGGTCTGTCTTAGAGTTTTAGACTAATTTTTATCTATCCTGAGCTCTGAGGTCTATACACACAATGTAATTTTTATTTGACCTCTAAATGCTTGGCCACACCCTGACTTACCTGGGCAACAAAGCAGGGCCATTATCTGACACTATTGCCTTTGGCACTCTGAACCTTGGAAAAATTTTCTTTAATAATCTTCTTGATGACTATGTGAGCAGTCTCATTTATCCATATTGAGAACGTCTTCTGCAAATGTCAACAGCTTTCTTTGTTTGTATTGTTCCATACAGTGGCAAAAGCATACCTGCTGTCAGTGTCATTTATAAAGCTTGTATCAAAACCACAAGTTCAGCTTTCTGGGCTGAAGTCCCTTTAGGGAGGCTGCTGGCCTAGATCACCTGCTTTTTGTCCACTGCTGCACTGCTGTCCCCGCCTTCCGCTTACCTTTAACCATGAGGCCACTGCCATCCGTGTACCAGTTTAAACTTTCAGGCCAAGGCTGATTTGATCTTTACCTGCTGAGGTAAGTAGACCCCTCTGTTGGTAGGTGGCCCCATGGATATGAGCTGCTTTCCATCTGCTACTGCTGCTCCTGTGACAAAGCTGCTGCCATCCGTGTACCAGGCAGGCACACCAAGGCTGATCAGTCAGATCTCTCCTTGTTCCAGTTTCATCAGCACATTGATGTACAGGAGTGGAGTCATCCGCCAAGGGGAGGTGGCAGGATTGAGGATGGCAGGTGGAGCAAAAGTTACTCAATCATTCAGCAACAAATTCTGGTAGTGGGTATAGTCACATGCTGACCCAGGGTAAGCTTGTCAGGGTCTTTAACAAGCAGGGCCATTGCAGCTCATCAACATATAAGGTAAAAGGCTTAGTCAAATCTGGCAAAGCCAGAGCGGGGGCTGCAAGCAGGGCTGCCTTTATGCTGTCAAAGGCTTTTTGGTGTTTCTCAGTCCAGGTGAATGGGACTTTTTCTTTAGTCCAGAGTCTGCAAAAGCCCACCGTCCCCAGAAACTCACGTACTTGGCGCGGGGTGGTGGGGGTTGGGATCAGCATCACAGTCTTTTTTCTTGGCTTCGGTGAGCCACCGCTTTCCGTCGTTTTGGCACCTCGGTAACTGAGCTTTCTTAGCCGATACCCGATACCCCAACTCACCCAGTTCATTCAGGAGCTTCTAGGAGGGCCAGAATTTCTTCTTTGTCTTTGATGTCTCTGCCTTCAGCCAACCGCAGGGCTTGGGTTAGCGCCAGGAGTTCAGCCTTCTGAGCCAAAGTTCCTTCTGCTAGAATGTCAGAGCAGTGATGAGTAGGTGAAGACTCAGCAGGTTAGCAGGGGAAGTGAAGGTCACTTGTTCTGTCAACAAAAAGCTCTAATAATGTGTCCATCAGTCAGGGAAACAATTGGATCATGTGTCCCTGACCAAAAGCCATTATGTGCAGACAAGCAGGCCATCCCTCAGTCACCAGGTCTAATTTTTCCAAGTGCCACTGGTCTTTTAGGGTCCCAATTTCTGAGTAAGAACCTCTTTGGCAATACTTTTGTTCTCAGTCACATTTAGGAGTCCCAAAGTTGGGGACAACATTAGGGCAGTCTCAATAGCATCTAAGGCCATCCAAGGTTGTTCTTTATTTCTTATACGAAGGGCTGTTTATCTTTTTAATGCAGCAAAACCTGGAATCCACAGTTTGCAAAGACCTGTAGTGTCCAGGGACCTTTTAAACTTGCTTTGCATTGGTCAGTGGAGGAATATGAAAACACAGTCTCTTTTTAGCTGCATCAACAGGTAGGCCACCAGTCTCTTTACTTATAGCCACGAACAGGTGAAGGGTTTTGTCTTGAGGGGGGGGGGCTCCTCTTCTTTTTGTTAGGACAGTCTCTCACCCAGTGCTCTTCTTTTTCAACAGCAAACACTCTGATCTTTAGCCAAAAGCTTTCTTTTTTCTTGTTGCCAGGTACTAAGTTTTCTAGTTTCCCTGACGTTTGTGACCAGCATTTCATTTCTCTTATCTTTTTTAGAAAATTTTCTGGCTCCTTATTTCTTACAGATCATCTCTAAGTGCTAGTATTATTAGCAAGTGTCACTTTGCTCGGTTCTAGTCTTTGTCATTTATCTCTCTTTGCTCCTATTTCTTAACTGCAATGGAGATCTCATATAATGTCTCTCTTTCTATCTATATATATCTCTTTCTTGTCTTTGCTTACTTTGAATGTTATCTAATTATTACATCTATATTCTGTCACTTAACTTTTTTCATAGTTTACCTCTTTTTACTGTTAACCTATTTCTTTTGAGTCTGCTGAAGCTTTGCTCTCAGTTCTTCTTTGCAGACCTCTATCCTTCATCAGAGCCTGGCAGTTAGACTCGTAGGTGCTCCTTACCTTGTATATCTCCCTCACCGGAGCTTAAAACAGATTCACTGCTAGCAGCTCAGGGCGATGCCTGAGAAGAGAAAACACACGGGGCAGAGAAGGGGGTGCAGCTCTTACATCTGGCTGCACACTGATATCTCAAAATGAACACAATTTTTTCTGTTAACAGTTAACAAGAGACAGGATACAGGGGACAGGGAAATGAGAAGCAACCAGGGAACCTTGTGGCGTCCTCAGATCAGACGCGGCAACCCGCTGAACTCAAGCATACTAGTCAGCGGAGGGAAAGAAACTAACCAGGATTTTCTCAGTAACGGCGAATGGACAGGGAGGAGCCAAGCGCCGAGTCTCAGCCGCGCCACGGCGAAATGTGGGAGTGGCAAACAAACACTGGCAGGGAGGGGGAATTTAACCACTTGTTTTCCGGCATGGCTTGAGCCCCCGGAGGCGGCGGCGTCTGCCACCCCACACACAGGCATCCACGGAGCTCTCTTGGCCAGAGGCAACGGCGGCCTCCCGAGCTTTGGAAACGCAAGGCGCCTGCGCGGCAGGGCGGGGGAACTTCTCTGTGTGCCCCACGGCGGGCGCGCAGACACAAGGGAGTGCGGGCAGACTCCAGGGGGAAGCCAAAGGAGGGACGGCGGCCACAGTTGGCCCCTCCCCAGCTGTGGCAGGCTTCACGGCTATTCCGGGGCGCCAGGCGGGTCTGACAGGCCGCCACACTTACTATCAGCATTTTACAACTCACTCGCAGGGCACAGACAGCCTCCGTTGCTGCTGTGTCTGCAGAACTCAGAACCTCAGCACCACTGCTGCAGCTCTGGATTTCAGAGCTCTTTTGAGCAGCCTGGGGAGGACCGGCCTAGTGGTTTTTTTTTCTCTTTTTTTCCTTTTTTTAAAACCATTGCTGACAAATTCTGTCCTGACGTCAGTCCAAGTCTACAGTCGGCAAAGGGTTAACACACACACACACACACACACACACAGTCTGTCACGTGACCAAAACACAACCAGCCAAACGCCACTTTCTGACGGGGTCGGATTCCACATTGACTCTTTTTCCTGATAGGGGTGGGATTCCACATCCACTCCCGCTCTGGCAGAGAGAACACTCTCTCTCTCTCCTTCACTCTGCCAGGCAACAGCCAGGTCTTTTTGACTGTTCTGTACCCTGGGCACTCCTTCCAGGGTCTCCCTTGAAACATCTTTTTGGGGTGCAGACTGTGAGGCCATAGACAGCCGTCCTCTCACAGCCACTGCCAGAATAAACCCACAATCTCAGAATACACAAATGCAGCAGTTCCACACTTACACACCCAGCAGATTGTCCCATTTCTAGAATAATAGCAAACACAACAAGAGCAGACACAAGACTTGAGACAAAAAGAAAAAACCAAAAACGGCGGTGACCTCGCGTCGCCCACAGGCAACTTACAGAATCAGATGGCCTTTCCAAGGCCGGCCGGCTTAGACCTTCCACCAAAGTGATGGTCTCTCGGCCTTCAGAGGGGTCCGCCAAGCGTCCTTGGCCCTCCCCTTGTCTTCCTGGGGCGTCCCCCAGGGCGATCGGACGGTGGGCACCAGGCACGTCTATCTCTACCCACCCCACGCTCTCTATTGAGACCTGCCTGGTCTCCAGCTCCCGGAGCACGGTCTCTGGTGCTCGTACTGAGCACAGAGCGTCACGCAAAACCAGAACTGCGATCGCACCAGATACAGATTCAGATGGCCTCTCCAAGGCCCACAGATTGAGACTCTCCTGGTCTCCAGAAACAGAACACAGACACCAGGCCAAACAGAACAGTAAATCTTACTTCTGAGTGGGTCCAGGACTTCTGGGTGGTCGCGCTGATTCCCGGCCAACGCACCAAATGAAAGACTCCAGGACTCCCAAAGGGAGGCACTTACTCAAGCCTCGGGTCAGCCGCACACCCAAGAAGACACTGAGACCGAACTTAAGATGTATAGAGAGTAAGATTTAATACAGCAACGACAAGAAAGCACACAAAAAGCACATATACCAGATATCTGGGGTCGAAACTCATGCAGCCAGCAAGGTGCAGAGGAGATTCGGCAATTGGCCCAGACTTGTCACAGGCTTTTATAGGAGAAGGGTAAGGAGAAAAGTACAAGTTTTACGTCACCAAGGTGTTCTGCCAAGGAGCTTTACATAACCAAGGGGTCGTGTCCTATATTTTGGCAATGTACTCGATCTATTGGAACATTCTGGGGTAGTACCAGGAGGCCCCTATCTCAAAAATGTTCTTGGAACAGTCTTCAGTTAGGAGGGGTTGGACTGAGTTCGCTCCAGGAGACCCTTATCTCAGAAATGCTCCTGGAACCGTTCTCACTTGGGAGGGGTCGGACTCTGGGGTGAAGAGTTCAAGAATGTACTCTGAGGTAAAAAGTTAAGGTGTGTTCCGGGAACAACCTCTAGATGGGAGGGGTAAGAGAACTCTGAGTTGGAGAGTTCATGGAGAGTTCAGCTTTTCTTCTTTCAATCCCAGGTTCTCTGGAAGATGAGTCAGTGCTGTTAATTGTTGAGCCCTTTCAGTGTCCCCACCCATCTTTAAATTTTTAGAAGTATATGTGAGGCTGTGTTCATGTACATCATATGCAGACCATAAGAGGGATATAGATTCTCCAGAATCTGACACCCTCTTCGGGAGTGTTTGAAGACAGCTACAATGTACTTAAATCTAATAAATACATACTTAAATTAATAAACATTTTTTAAAAAGGATAAGAAAGAATGAAAGACCAGGTAGGCCTGCCATTCTTAACTCTATCTGTCTGTATGTCTGTCTGTCTGTCTGATCCCCTGGAACTGGAGATGGGCCACCATATAGTTGCTGGTAGTTGATCCCAGGTTCTCTATAAGAGGAGACAATGTTGTTAATTGTTGATCCCTTTCATTGGCCCCACACATCTTTAAATTTTTAGAAGTAAATGTGAGGCTGTGTTTATGTACATCATATGCAGACCATAAGAGGGATATAGATTTTCCAGAATCTGACACCCTCTTCTGGAGTGTCTGAAGACAGCTACAGTGTACTTATATCTAATAAATACATAAATAAATAAATAAATAAATAAATAAATAAACATTTTTTAAAAGGGATAAGAAAGAAAGAAAAACCAGGCAGGCCTGCCATCCTTGTCTGTCTTTCTCTCTGTCTGTCTGTCTTGCCTAGCCCCTTGAGTAGCCTAGCCTAGTCCCTTGCCTTGACTAGCCCAGCCCCTTGCCTAGCCTAGCCTAGCCCAGCCCTGCCTTGCCTAGCCCTGCCTATCCCTGTCTTTAACCAGGCTGGCCTCGAACTCAGAAACTGACTGCCTCTGCCTCCAGAGTGCTCTCATTAAGAGCTCGAGCCACCACTGACTGTTGGGTTTTCTAAGTCTTACATAGGTATGGTCTGTTTCTCAGCTGTGAAACCCTAATTAACACATGTAGTCTGTCCTAGGTCAGCCATAGCTACAGACTGAGGCCTTTTCTAAAACAAAACAAAAGAAAACAAAAAATAGAAATAATAAAATAAATAAATTAAGCAACCACATGATATCTTTTCTTTCTTTCAATGATACTCAGAGCTTGAAGCAGTTCACCCATGAGACCTCAGCTCCGGACATTGAGGCTCTTTCCCTAACAAGTATTATGGCTGAACCTGAGGGGTTCTACTGCTGATTTGGGTCCCCCACTTTAAAAAAATAGTTGTTTTCAAAGGCTGCAGGTTCTTAGCCCTGTTCCTTGTTACAGTTGAGTCACAGCCCTGAAAGTTCAGTGGTAGTTAAAGGCACTGAGAAGGGCTTCCTATAGACATCAAAGACCAAGTCTTTGTTTTTAAAAAGTTAATCTGGATTCCCCCACCCCCTGGCATCCTTAGAATGCCTAGAAAGGAAGGCAGGGACCTGGGCAGAAGGGTGCAAGGCTACTGGTGTTTGTAAGTGGTAACAGAAAGCTTTCTCTTGTTGGTACCCTACCCCAACTTACACTGTCACTTCTTTTTCCTAGTTGTTGTTTTGTCGGTTTGTATTCTCAACATAGACCCTTTTCCTTCCTAACCTTGGCTGTCCTGAACCTTACTGTCCTTGAACTCAGTGATTTGCCTGTCTTGCTGGGATGAAACTGTGAGCTACCATCCAGAATGAAGCACCCTGCTGAGGTTAGATTGGGGTCTCTTCCATTTTCCTCTATGAACATGTATATGGCAGGCCTGTTCTTTCTTTTTTACTTTTCCTTTTCTTTTTAAAGATTTATTTATTTATTATATTTAAGTATGCTGTAGCTATCTTCAGACAGTCCAGAAGAGGGTGTCAGATTCTGAAGAATCTAAATCATTCTTATTGTCTGCATATGATGTATATAAACACAGCCTCACATAAACAAAAAAAAAAAAAAAGAAAGAAAGAAAGATGTGGCTACAGAGAGGGCTCAACAATTAAGAGCATTGTCTCCTCTTCCAGAGAACCTGGGCTCAATTACCAGTATTATATATGGTGGCCCATCTCCAGTTCCAGGGGATCTAATACTCTGTTCTGGAGTCTGTGGGCACAGCATACACATGCAAAACATTCTTACACAATCATTGAGAGAGGAGAGAGAGGGGTTGAGAGAGAGGGGAGGTAATCATACCTCCTGACGAGTTTGAAGACCTGAGCTTCATCACTCACACAAATAAATAAATGCAAAATATTTTTTTATAAATAAACTCTGCCATTGCCCTTTAAAAATTCCTAGAAAACAAGTTTTATAAGCAACAGTTATATTTACTATATCTAAAGGACAGTCATGAGCATATTCAATAAATAGAAAAAGGCCTGTTAGTCTTAGAAATGGAAAAGACAAACCAAGGAAGGTTTGCAATTACATAATGAGGCAGCTCAGCCCAGCTCTAAGGTTGGAAATAAGACTCGAGAATAGGATACACCTGAAGACAGCCAGCCATTGTTTTTTTGTTTTGGAGGCTGAAAGGATACACCTGAAGACAGCCAATGCTGTGTGATGGTGATCTGGTATTTTTTTTTTTAATTTTTAAAAACTTTAACACTTTTTATAAAACTTTTATAAAACCTTTTTCTTTCTTTCTTCCTTTCTTCTTTCCTTTCTTCCTTTCCTCACCCTAGCCCCTACCCTAGCCCTGTCTTTCACCAGGGTGGCCTCGAACTCAGAAACTGACTGCCTCTATCTACAGAGTGCTCTCATTAAGAGCTTGAGCCACCACTGAATGTAGGGTTTTCTAAGATTTACCTTGCTCTTGGTGTCTATTCTCAGCTGTGAAACCCTAATTAACACAAGTAGGCAGTCCTGGGTCAGCCAGAGCTACAGACTGAGGACTTCTCTAAAAACAAATAAAACAAAACAAAACAACAAATAGAAATAATAAAATACAAAAATTAAGCAAACACAGCATAGCTTTTCTCTCTCTAGGTGGTACTCAGAAATTCCAGCAGTTGGCCTGTGACACCTCAGCTCAGTATATGTGAGGCTGTGTTTATGTACATCCTATGCAGACCATAAGAGGGATTTACATTCTCCAGAATCTGACACCCTCCTCTGGAGTGTCTAAAGAAAGCTACAGTGTACTTATATCTAAGAAATACATAAAAAATAAATAAAGAAATAAATAAATATTTTTTTAAAAGGATAAGAAAGAGAGAAAGACCAGGCAGGCCTGCCATCCTTATCTCTGTCTGTCTGTCTGTCTGTCTGATCCCCGGGAACTGGAGATGGGCCACCTTGTAGGTGCTGGTAGTTGATCCCAGCTTCTCTGGAAGAGGAGACAATGCTGTTAATTGTTGAACCATTTCAGTGGCCCCACCCATTTTTAATTTTTAGAAGTATATGTGAGGCTGTGTTTATGTACATCATATGCAGACCATAAGAGGGATTTAGATTCTCCAGAATCTGACACCCTCTTCTGGAGTGTCTGAAGACGGCTACAGTGTACTTCTATCTAACAAATACATAAATAAATAAATAAATAAAGATTTTTTAAAAAGTATAAGAAATAAAGAAAGACCAAGCAGGCCTCTCTGTCTGTCTGTCTGTCTGATCCACTGGAACTGGAGATGGGCCACCATAAGGTGCTGGTAGTTTATCCCAGGTTCTCTGAAAGAGGAGACAATGCTGTTAATTGTTGAGCCCTCTCAGTGGCCCCACACATCTTTAAATTTTTAGAAGTATATGTGAGGCTGTGTTTATGTACATCATATGCAGACCATAAGAGGGATTTTGATTCTCCAGAATCTGACACCCTCTTCTGGAGTGTCTGAAGACAGCTACAGTGTACTTATATCTAATAAATACATAAATAAATATATAAATAAACATTTTTTAAAAAGGATAAGAAAGAAAGAAAGACCAGGCAGGCCTGCCATCCTTAGCACTGTCTGTATGTCTGTCTGTCTGATCCCCTGGAACTGGAGATGGGCCACCATATAGTTGCTGGTAGTTGATCCCAGGTACTCTGGAAGAGGAGACAATGCTGTTAATTGTTGAGCTTTTAGAGTGGCCCCACCCTTCTTTAAATTTTTAGAAGTATATGTGAGGCTGTGTTTATGTACATCATATGCAGACCATAAGAGGGATTTAGATTCTCCAGAATCTGACACCCTCTTCTGTAGTGTCTGAACAGCTACAGTGTACTTATATCTACTAAATACATAAATAAATAAATAAATAAACATTTTTTAAAAAGGATAAGAAAGAAAGAAAGACCAGGCAGTCCTGCCATCCATATCTCTGCCTGTCTGTCTGTCTGTCTATCTGATCCCCGGAAACTGGAGATGGGCCACCATTTAGTTGCTGGTAGTTGATCCAAGGTCCTCTGGAAGAGGAGACAATGCTCTTAATTGTTGAGCCCTTTCAGTGGCCCCACACTTCTTTAAATATTTAGAAGTATATGTGAGGCTGTGTTTATGTACATCATATTCAGATTATAAGAGGATTTAGATTCTCCAGAATCTGACACCCTCTACTGGAGTGTCTGAAGACAGCTACAGTGTACTTATATGTAATAAATAAATAAATAAATAAACATTTTTTAAAAAGGATAAGAAACAAAGTAAGACCAGGCAGGCCTGCCATCCTTATCTCTGTCTGTCTGTCTGTCTGTCTGATCCCCTGGAACTGGAGATGGGCCACCATATAGTTGCTGGTAGTTGATCCAAGGTTCTCTGGAAGAGGAGACAATGCTCTTAATTGTCGAGCCCTTTCAGTGGCCCCACACTTCTTTAAATATTTAGAAGTATATGTGAGCTGTGTTTAAGTACATCATATTCAGATTATAAGAGGATTTAGATTCTCCAGAATCTGACACCCTCTACTGGAGTGTCTGAAGACAGCTACAGTGTACTTATATATAATAAATAAATAAATAAATAAACATTTTTTAAAAAGGATAAGAAAGAAAGTAAGACCAGGCAGGCCTGCCATCCTTATCTCTGTCTGTCTGTCTGTCTGTCTGATCCCCTGGAACTGGAGATGGGCTACCATATAGTTGCTGGTAGTTGATCCCAGGTTCTCTGGAAGAGGAGACAATGCGGTTAATTGTTGAGCCCTATCAGTGGCCCTACCCATCTTTAAATTTTTAGAAGTGTATGTGAGGCTGTGTTTATGTACATCATATGCAGACCAGAAGAGGGATTTAGATTCATCAGAATCTGACAGCCTCTTCTGGAGTGTCTGAAGACAGCTACAGTGTACTTATATCTAATAAATACATAAATAAATACAATTTTTTTAAAAAGGATAAGAAAGAAAGAAAGACCATGCAGGCGTGCCATACTTATCCTTATCTGTCTGTCTGTCTGTCTGATCCCCTGGGAGTGGAGATGGGCCACCATATAGTTGCAGGTAGTTGATCCCAGGTTCTCTGTAAGAAGAGACAATGCGGTTAATTGCTGAGCCCTTTCAGTGGCCCCCCTCCCATCTTTAAATTTTAAGAAGTAAACGTGAGGCTGTGTTTATGTACATCATATGCAGACAATAAGAGGGATATAGATTCTCCAGAATCTGACAACTTCTTCTGGAGTGTCTGAAGACGGCTACAGTGTACTTATATCTAATAAACATATAAATAAATAAATAAACATTTTTTAAAAAGGATAAGAAAGAAAGAAAGACCAGGCAGGCCTGCCATCCTTATCTCTCTCAGTCTGTCTGTCTGTCAGTCTGTCTGATCCCTTGGAACTGGAGATGGGCCACCATATATTTGCTGTTAGTTGATCCCAGGTTCTCTGTAAGAGGAGACAATGCTGTTAATTGTTGATCCCTTTCAGTGGCTCCACCTATCTTTAAATTTTTAGAAGTATATGTTAGGCTGTGTTTATGTACATCATATGCAGACCATAAGAGGGATTTAGATTCTCCAGAATCTGACACCCTCTTCTGGAGTGTCTGAAGACAACTATAGTGTACTTATATCTAATAAATACATATATAAATAAATATAAATAAATACATAAACATTATTTTAAAAGGATACGAAAGAAAGAAAGACCAGGCAGGCCTGCCATCCTAATCTCTGTCTGTCTGTCTGTCTGTCTGATCCCCTGGAACTGGAGATGGGCCACCTTGTAGTTGCTGGTAGTTGATCCCAGGTTCTCTGGAAGAGGAGACAATGCTGTTAATTGTTGAGCCCTTTCAGTGGCCCCACCCATTTTTAATTTTTAGAAGTATATGTGATGCTGTGTTTATGTACATCATATTCAGACCATACGAGGGATTTAGATGCTCTAGAATCTGTCACCCTCTTATGGAGTGTCTGAATACGGCTACAGTGTACTTATATCTAATAAATACATACATAAATAAATAAATAAATAAACATTTTTTAAAAAGTATAAGAAAGAAAGTAAGACCAGGCAGGCCTGCCATCCTTATCTCTGTCTCTCTGTCTGTCTGTCTGTCTGATCCACTGGAACTGGAGATGGGCCACGATAAGGTGCTGGTAGTTTATCCCAGGTTCTCTGAAAGAGGAGACAATGCTGTTAATTGTTGAGCCCTCTCAGTGGCCCCACACATCTTTAAATTTTTAGAAGTATATGTGAGGCTGTGTTTATGTACATCATATGCAGACCATAAGAAGGATTTAGATTCTCCAGAATCTGACACCATCTTCTGGAGTGTCAGAAGACAGCTACAGTGTACTTATATCTAATAAATACATAAATAAATATATAAATAAACATTTTTTTAAAAAGGATAAGAAAGAAAGAAAGACCAGGCAGGCCTGCCATCCTTATCACTGTCTGTATGTCTGTCTGTCTGATCCCCTGGAACAGGAGCTGGGCCACCATATAGTTGCTGGTAGTTGATCCCAGGTACTCTGGAAGAGGAGACAATGCTGTTAATTGTTGAGCTTTTAGAGTGGCCCCACCCTTCTTTAAATTTTTAGAAGTATATGTGAGGCTGTGTTTATGTACATCATATGCAGACCATAAGAGGGATTTAGATTCTCCAGAATCTGACACCCTCTTCTGGAGTGTCTGAACCGCTACAGTGTACTTGTATCTAATAAATACATAAATAAATAAATAAATAAATAAATAAATAAATATTTTTTAAAAAGGATAAGAAAGAAAGAAAGACCAGGCTGGCCTGCCATCCTTAACCTTGTCTGTCTGTCTGTCTGTCTGATCCCCTGGGAGTGGAAATGGGCCACCATATAGTTGCAGGTAGTTGATCACAGGTTCTCTGTAAGAGGAGACAATGCTGTTAATTGCTAAGCCCTTTCAGTGGCCACCCCCACCTTTATATTTTAAGAAGTAAATGTGAAGCTGTGTTTATGTACATCATATGCAGACCATAAGAGGGATTTAGATTCTCCAGAATCTGACACCTTCTTCTGGAGTGTCTGAAGACGGCTACACTGTACTTATATCTAATAAAAATATAAATAAATAAATAAACATTTTTTTAAAAAGGATAAGAAAGAAAGAAAGACCAGGCAGGCCTGCCATCCTTATCTCTGTCAGACTGTCTGTCTGTCTGATCCCCTGGAACTGGAGATGGGCCACCATATAGTTGCTGGTAGTTGATCCCAGGTACTCTGGAAGAGGAGACAATGCTGTTAATTGTTGAGCTTTTAGAGTGGCCCCACCCTTCTTTAAATTTTTAGAAGTATATGTGAGGCTGTGTTTATGTACATCATATGCAGACCATAAGAGGGATTTAGATTCTCCAGAATCTGACACCCTCTTCTGTAGTGTCTGAACAGCTACAGTGTACATATATCTACTAAATACATAAATAAATAAATAAATAAACATTTTTTAAAAAGGATAAGAAAGAAAGAAAGACCAGGCAGTCCTGCCATCCATATCTCTGCCTATCTGTCTCTCTGTCTATCTGATCCCCGGGAACTGGAGATGGGCCACCATATAGTTGCTGGTAGTTGATCCAAGGTTCTCTGGAAGAGGAGACAATGCTCTTAATTGTTGAGCCCTTTCAGTGGCCCCACACTTCTTTAAATATTTAGAAGTATATGTGAGGCTGTGTTTATGTACATCATATTCAGATTATAAGAGGATTTAGATTCTCCAGAATCTGACACCCTCTACTGGAGTGTCTGAAGACAGCTACAGTGTACTTATATGTAATAAATAAATAAATAAATAAATAAACATTTTTTAAAAAGGATAAGAAAGAAAGTAAGACCAGGCAGGCCTGCCATCCTTATCTCTGTCTGTCTGTCTGTCTGTCTGTCTGATCCCCTGGAACTGGAGATGGGCCACCATATAGTTGCTGGTAGTTGATCCAAGGTTCTCTGGAAGAGGAGACAATGCTCTTAATTGTAGAAACCTTTCAGTGGCCCCACACTTCTTTAAATATTTAGAAGTATATGTGAGCTGTGTTTAAGTACATCATATTCAGATTATAAGAGGATTTAGATTCTCCAGAATCTGACACCCTCTACTGGAGTGTCTGAAGACAGCTACAGTGTACTTATATATAATAAATAAATAAATAAATAAATAAATAAATAAATAAATAATTAAATAAATAAATAAATAAATAAACATTTTTTAAAAAGGATAGAAAGAAAGTTAGACCAGGCTGGCCTGCCATCCTTATTTCTGTCTGTCTGTCTGTCTGACTGTCTGATCCCCTGGAACTGGAGATGGGCTACCATATAGTTGCTGGTAGTTGATCCCAGGTTCTCTGGAAGAGGAGACAATGCTGTTAATTGTTGAGCCCTATCAGTGGCCCTACCCATCTTTAAATTTTTAGAAGTGTATGTGAGGCTGTGTTTATGTACATCATATGCAGACCAGAAGAGGGATTTAGATTCATCAGAATCTGACACCCTCTTCTGGGGTGTCTGAAGACAGCTACAGTGTACTTATATCTAATAAATACATAAATAAATACAATTTTTTAAAAAAGGATAAGAAAGAAAGAAAGACCATGCAGGCCTGCCATACTTATCCTTGTCTGTCTGTCTGTCTGTCTGATCCCCTGGGAGTGGAGATGGGCCACCATATAGTTGCAGGTAGTTGATCCCAGGTTCTCTAAAAGAGGAGACAATGCTGTTAATTGCTGAGCCCTTTCAGTGCCCTCCCCACCTTTAAATTTTAAGAAGTAAACGTGAGCCTGTGTTTATGTACATCATATGCAGACCATAAGAGGGATTTTGATTCTCCAGAATCTGACACCTTCTTCTGGAGTGTCTGAAGACGGCTACAGTGTACTTATATCAAATAAACATATAAATAAATAAATAAACATTTTTTAAAAAGGATGAGAAAGAAAGAAAGACCAGGCAGGCCTGCCATCCTTATTTCTGTCAGTCTATCTGTCTGTCAGTCTGTCTGATCCCTTGGAACTAGAGATGGGCCACCATATAGTTGCTGTTAGTTGATCCTAGGTTCTCTGGAAGAGGAGACAATGCTGTTATTTGTTGAGCCCTTTCAGTGGCTCCACATATCTTTAAATTTTTAGAAGTATATGTTAGGCTGTGTTTATGTACATCATATGCAGACCATAAGAGGGATTTAGATTCTCCAGAATCTGACACCCTCTTCTGGAGTGTCTGAAGACAACTACAGTGTACTTATATCTAATAAATACATATATAAATAAATATAAATAAATAAATAAACATTATTTTAAAAGAATAAGAAAGAAAGAAAGACCAGGCAGGCCTGCCATCCTAATCTCTGTCTGTCTGTCTGTCTGATCCCCTGGACCTGGAGATGGGCCACCTTGCAGTTGCTGGTAGTTGATCCTAAGTTCTCTGGAAGAGGAGACAATGCTGTTAATTGTTGAGCCCTCTCAGTGGCCCCACACATCTTTAAATTTTTAGAAGTATATGTGAGGCTGTGTTTATGTACATCATATGCAGACCATAAGAGGGATTTAGATTCTCCAGAATCTGACACCCTCTTCTGGAGTGTCAGAAGACAGCTACAGTGTACTTATATCTAATAAATACATAAATAAATATATAAATAAACATTTTTTTAAAAAGGATAAGAAAGAAAGAAAGACCAGGCAGGCCTGCCATCCTTATCACTGTCAGTATGTCTGTCTGTCTGATCCCCTGGAACTGGAGCTGGGCCACCATATAGTTGCTGGTAATTGATCCCAGGTACTCTGGAAGAGGAGACAATGCTGTTAATTGTTGAGCTTTTAGAGTGGCCCCACCCTTCTTTAAATTTTTAGAAGTATATGTGAGGCTGTGTTTATGTACATCATATGCAGACCATAAGAGGGATTTAGATTCTCCAGAATCTGACACCCTCTTCTGGAGTGTCTGAACAGCTACAGTGTACATGTATCTAATAAATACATAAATAAATAAATAAATAAATAAATAAATAAATAAATAAATAAATAAAATTTTTTTTTTAAAAGGATAAGAAAGAAAGAAAGACCAGGCTGGCCTGCCATCCTTATCCTTGTCTGTCTGTCTGTCTGTCTGATCCCCTGGGAGTGGAAATGGGCCACCATATAGTTGCAGGTAGTTGATCACGGGTTTTCTGTAAGAGGAGACAATGCTGTTAATTGCTGAGCCCTTTCAGTGGCCACCCCCACCTTTATATTTTAAGAAGTAAATGTGAAGCTGTGTTTATGTACATCATATGCAGACCATAAGAGGGATTTAGATTCTCCAGAATCTGACACCTTCTTCTGGAGTGTCTGAAGACGGCTACAGTGTACTTATATCTAATAAAAATATAAATAAATAAATAAATAAACATTTTTTTTAAAAGGATAAGAAAGAAAGAAAGACCAGGCAGGCCTGCCATCCTTATCTCTGTCAGACTGTCTGTCGGTCTGATCCCCTGGAACTGGAGATGGGCCACCATATAGTTGCTGGTAGTTGATCCCAGGTACTCTGGAAGAGGAGACAATGCTGTTAATTGTTGAGCTTTTAGAGTGGCCCCACCGTTCTTTAAATTTTTAGAAGTATATGTGAGGCTGTGTTTATGTACATCATATGCAGACCATAAGAGAGATTTAGATTCTCCAGAATCTGACACCCTCTTCTGTAGTGTCTGAACACCTACAGTGTACTTATATCTACTAAATACATAAATAAATAAATAAATAAATAAATAAATAAATAAACATTTTTTAAAAAGGATAAGAAAGAAAGAAAGACCAGGCAGGCCTGCCATCCATATCTCTGCCTGTCTGTCTGTCTGTCTATTTGAACCCCGGGAACTGGAGATGGGCCACCATATAGTTGCTGGTAGTTGATCCAAGGTTCTCTGGAAGAGGAGACAATGCTCTTAATTGTTGAGCCCTTTCAGTGGCCCCACACTTCTTTAAATATTTAGAAGTATATGTGAGGCTGTGTTTATGTACATCATATTCAGATTATAAGAGGATTAAGATTCTCCAGAATCTGACACCCTCTACTGGAGTGTCTGAAGACAGCTACAGTGTACTTATATGTAATAAATAAATAAATAAATAAACATTTTTTAAAAAGGATAAGAATGAAAGAAAGACCAGGCAGGCCTGCCATCCTTATCTCTGTCTGTCTGTCTGTCTGATCCCCTGGAACTGGAGATGGGCCACCATATAGTTGCTGGTAGTTGATCCAAGGTTCTCTGGAAGAGGAGACAATGCTCTTAATTGTAGAGCCCTTTCAGTGGCCCCACACTTCTTTAAATATTTAGAAGTATATGTGAGCTGTGTTTAAGTACATCATATTCAGATTATAAGAGGATTTAGATTCTCCAGAATCTGACACCCTCTACTGGAGTGTCTGAAGACAGCTACAGTGTACTTATATATAATAAATAAATAAATAAATAAATAAATAAATAAACATTTTTTAAAAAGGATAAGAAAGAAAGTAAGACCAGGCAGGCCTGCCATCCTTATCTCTGTCTGTCTGTCTGTCTGTCTGATCCCCTGGAACTGGAGATGGGCCACCATATAGTTGCTGGTAGTTGATCCAAGGTTCTCTGGAAGAGGAGACAATGCTCTTAATTGTTGAGCCCTTTCAGTGGCCCCACCCATTTTTAATTTTTAGAAGTATATGTGATGCTGTGTTTATGTACATCATATTCAGACCATAAGAGGGATTTAGATGCTCTAGAATCTGTCACCCTCTTATGGAGTGTCTGAAGACGGCTACAGTGTACTTATATCTAATAAATAAATAAATAAATAAATAAATAAATAAATAAATAAATAAACATTTTTTAAATAGTATAAGAAAGAAAGTAAGACCAGGCAGGCCTGCCATCCTTATCTCTGTCTCTCTGTCTGTCTGTCTGTCTGATCCAGTGGAACTGGAGATGGGCCACCATAAGGTGCTGGTAGTTTATCCCAGGTTCTCTGAAAGAGGAGAAAATGCTGTTAATTGTTGAGCCCTCTCAGTGGCCCCACACAGCTTTAAATTTTTAGAAGTATATGTGAGGCTGTGTTTATGTACATCATATGCAGACCATAAGAGGGATTTAGATTCTCCAGAATATGACACCCTCTTCTGGAGTGTCTGAAGACAGCTACAGTGTACTTATATCTAATAAATACATAAATAAATATATAAATAAACATTTTTTAAAAAGGATAAGAAAGAAAGAAAGACCAGGCAGCCCTGCCATCCTTATCACTGTCTGTATGTCTGTCTGTCTGATCCCCTGGAACTGGAGATGTGCCACCATATAGTTGCTGGTAGTTGATCCCAGGTACTCTGGAAGAGGAGACAATGCTGTTAATTGTTGAGCTTTTAGAGTGGCCCCACCCTTCTTTAATTTTTTAGAAGTATATGTGAGGCTGTGTTTATGTACATCATATGCAGACCATAAGAGGGATTTAGATTCTCCAGAATCTGACACGCTCTTCTGGAGTGTCTGAACAGCTACAGTGTACTTATATCTAATAAATAAATAAATAAATAAATAAATAAATAAATAAATAAATAAATAAATAAATATTTTTTTAAAAAGGATAAGAAATAAAGAAAGACCAGGCTGGCCTACCATCCTTATCCTTGTCTGTCTGTCTGTCTGTCAGATCCCCTGGGAGTGGAGATGGGCCACCATATAGTTGCAGGTAGTTGATCCCAGGTTCTCTGTAAGAGGAGACAATGCTGTTAATTGCTGAGCCCTTTCAGTGGCCCCCCCACCTTTATATTTTAAGAAGTAAATGTGAGGCTGTGTTTATGTACATCATATGCAGACCATAAGAGGGATTTAGATTCTCCAGAATCTGATACCTTCTTCTGGAGTGTCTGAAGACGGCTACAGTGTACTTATATCTATAAAAATATAAATAAATAAATAAACATTTTTTAAAAAGAATAAGAAAGAAAGAAAGACCAGGCAGGCCTGCCATCCTTATCTCTGTCAGTCTGTCTGTCTGTCTGATCCCCTGGAACTGGAGATGGGCCACCATATAGTTGCTGGTAGTTGATCCCAGGTACTCTGGAAGAGGAGACAATGCTGTTAATTGTTGAGCTTTTAGAGTGGCCCCACCCTTCTTTAAATTTTTAGAAGTATATGTGAGGCTGTGTATGTACATCATATGCAGACCATAAGAGGGATTTAGATTCTCCAGAATCTGACACCCTCTTCTGTAGTGTCTGAACAGCTACAGTGTACATATATCTACTAAATACATAAATAAATAAATAAATAAATAAACATTTTTTAAAAAGGATAAGAAAGAAAGAAAGACCAGGCAGTCCTGCCATCCATATCTCTGCCTGTCTGTCTGTCTGTCTATCTGATCCCCGGGAACTGGAGATGGGCCACCATATAGTTGCTGGTAGTTGATCCAAGGTTCTCTGGAAGAGGAGACAATGCTCTTAATTGTTGAGCCCTTTCAGTGGCCCCACACTTCTTTAAATATTTAGAAGTATATGTGAGGCTGTGTTTATGTACATCATATTCAGATTATAAGAGGATTTAGATTCTCCAGAATCTGACACCCTCTACTGGAGTGTCTAAAGACAGCTACAGTGTACTTATATGTAATAAATAAATAAATAAATAAACATTTTTTAAAAAGGATAAGAAAGAAAGTAAGACCAGGCAGGCGTGCCATCCTTATCTCTGTCTGTCTGTCTGTCTGTCTGTCTGATCCCCTGGAACTGGAGATGGGCCACCATATAGTTGCTGGTAGTTGATCCAAGGTTCTCTGGAAGAGGAGACAATGCTCTTAATTGTAGAAACCTTTCAGTGGCCCCACACTTCTTTAAATATTTAGAAGTATATGTGAGCTGTGTTTAAGTACATCATATTCAGATTATAAGAGGATTTAGATTCTCCAGAATCTGACACCCTCTACTGGAGTGTCTGAAGACAGCTACAGTGTACTTATATATAATAAATAAATAAATAAATAAATAAATAAACATTTTTTCAAAAGGATAGAAAGAAAGTAAGACCAGGCAGGCCTGCCATCCTTATTTCTGTCTGTCTGTCTGTCTGTCTGTCTGATCCCCTGGAACTGGAGATGGGCTACCATATAGTTGCTGGTAGTTGATCCCAGGTTCTCTGGAAGAGGAGACAATGCTGTTAATTGTTGAGCCCTATCAGTGGCCCTACCCATCTTTAAATTTTTAGAAGTGTATGTGAGGCTGTTTTTTATGTATATCATATGCAGACCAGAAGAGGGATTTAGATTCATCAGAATCTGACACCCTCTTCTGGGGTGTCTGAAGACAGCTACAGTGTACTTATATCTAATAAATACATAAATAAATACAATTTTTTTAAAAAGGATAAGAAAGAAAGAAAGACCAGGCAGGCCTGCCATACTTATCCTTGTCTGTCTGTCTGTCTGTCTGATCCCCTGGGAGTGGAGATGGGCCACCATATAGTTGCAGGTAGTTGATCCCAGGTTCTCTAAAAGAGGAGACAATGCTGTTAATTGCTGAGCCCTTTCAGTGCCCCCCCCACCTTTAAATTTTAAGAAGTAAACCTGAGCCTGTGTTTATGTACATCATATGCAGACCATAAGAGGGATTTTGATTCTCCAGAATCTGACACCTTCTTCTGGAGTGTCTGAAGACGGCTACAGTGTACTTAAATCTAATAAACATATAAATAAATAAATAAACATTTTTTTAAAAGGATGAGAAAGAAAGAAAGACCAGGCAGGCCTGCCATCCTTATTTCTGTCAGTCTATCTGTCTGTCAGTCTGTCTGATCCCTTGGAACTGGAGATGGGCCACCATATAGTTGCTGTTAGTTGATCCTAGGTTCTCTGGAAGAGGAGACAATGCTGTTAATTGTTGAGCCCTTTCAGTGGCTCCACATATCTTTAAATTTTTAGAAGTATATGTTAGGCTGTGTTTATGTACATCATATGCAGACCATAAGAGGGATTTAGATTCTCCAGAATCTGACACCCTCTTCTGGAGTGTCTGAAGACAACTACAGTGTACTTATATCTAATAAATACATATATAAATAAATATAAATAAATAAATAAAAATTATTTTAAAAGAATAAGAAAGAAAGAAAGACCAGGCAGGCCTGCCATCCTAATCTCTGTCTGTCTGTCTGTCTGTCTGATCCCCTGGAACTGGAGATGGGCCACCTTGCAGTTGCTGGTAGTTGATCCTAAGTTCTCTGGAAGAGGAGACAATGCTGTTAATTGTTGAGCCCTCTCAGTGGCCCCACACATCTTTAAATTTTTAGAAGTATATGTGAGGTTGTGTTTATGTACATCATATGCAGACCATAAGAGGAATTTAGATTCTCCAGAATCTGACACCCTCTTCTGGAGTGTCTGAAGACAGCTACAGTGTACTTATATCTAATAAATACATAAATAAATATATAAATAAACATTTTTTTAAAAAGGATAAGAAAGGAAGAAAGACCAGGCAGGCCTGCCATCCTTATCACTGTCTGTATGTCTGTCTGTCTGATCCCCTGGAACTGAAGATGGGCCACCATATAGTTGCTGGTAGTTGATCCCAGGTACTCTGGAAGAGGAGACAATACTGTTAATTGTTGAGCTTTAAGAGTGGCCCCACCCTTCTTTAAATTTTTAGAAGTATATGTGAGGCTGTGTTTATGTACATCATATGCAGACCATAAGAGGGATTTAGATTCTCCAGAATCTGACACCGTCTTCTGGTGTGTCTGAAGACAGCTACAGTGTACTTATATCTAATACATACATAAATAAATAAATAAATAAATAAATAAATAAATTTTTTTTAAAAGGATAAGAAAGAAAGAAAGACCAGGCTGGCCTGCCATCCTTATCCTTGTCTCTCTGTCTGTCTGTCTGATCCACTGGGAGTGGAGATGGGCCACCATATAGTTGCAGGTATTTGATCCCAGGTTCTCTGTAAGAGGAGACAATGCTGTTAATTGCTGAGCCCTTTCAGTGGCCCCCCCCACCTTTATATTTTAAGAAGTAAATGTGAGGCTGTGTTTATGTACATCATATGCAGACCATAAGAGGTTTTAGATTCTCCAGAATCTGACACCTTCTTCTGGAGTGTCTGAAGAAGCCTACAGTGTACTAATATCTAATAAAAATATAAATAAATAAATAAACATTTTTTAAAAAGGATAAGAAAGAAAGAAAGACCAGGCAGGCCTGCCATCCTTATCTCTGTCAGTCTGTCTGTCTGTCAGTCTGTCTGATACCTTGGAACTGGAGATGGGCCACCATATAGTTGCTGTTAGTTGATCCCAGGTTCTCTGGAAGAGGAGACAATGCTGTTAATTGTTGAGCCCTTTCAGTGGCTCCACCTATCTTTTAATTTTTAGAAGTATATGTTAGGCTGTGTTTATGTACATCATATGCAGACCATAAGAGGGATTTAGATTCTCCAGAATCTGACACCCTCTTCTGGAGTGTCTGAAGACAACTACAGTGTACTTATATCTAATAAATAAATAAATAAATAAATAAATAAATAAATAAATAAACAAACATTATTTTAAAAGGATAAGAAAGAAAGAAAGACCAGACAGGCCTGCCATCCTTATCTCTGTCTGTCTGTCTGTCTGTCTAATCCCCTGGAACTGGAGATGGGCCACCTTGTAGTTGCTGGTAGTTGATCCCAAGTTCTCTGGAAGAGGAGACAATGCTGTTAATTGTTGAGCCCTTTCAGTGGCCCCACCCATTTTTAATTTTTAGAAGTATATGTGATGCTGTGTTTATGTACATCATATTCAGAACATAAGAGGGATTTAGATTCTCTAGAATCTGTCACCCTCTTCTGGAGCTTCTGAAGACGGCTACAGTGTACTTATATCTAATAAATAAATAAATAAATAAATAAATAAATAAATAAACATTTTTTAAAAAGTATAAGAAATAAAGAAAGACCAGGCAGGCCTGCCATCCTTATCTCTGTCTCTCTGTCTGTCTGTCTGTCTGATCCACTGGAACTGGAGATGGGCCACCATAATGTGCTGGTAGTTTATCCCAGGTTCTCTGAAAGAGGAGACAATGCTGTTAATTGTTGAGCCCTCTCAGTGGCCCCACACATCTTTAAATTTTTAGAAGTATATGTGAGGCTGTGTTTATGTACATCTTATGCAGACCATAAGAGGGATTTAGAATCTCCAGAATCTGACACCCTCTTCTGGAGTGTCTGAAGACAGCTACAGTGTACTTATATCTAATAAATACATAAATAAATATATAAATAAACATTTTTTTTAAAAAAGATAAGAAAGAAAGAAAGACCAGGCAGGCCTGCCATCCTTATCACTGTCTGTATGTCTGTCTTTCTGATCCCCTGGAACTGGAGATGGGCCATCATATAGTTGCTGGTAGTTGATCCCAGGTACTCTGGAAGAGGAGACAATGCTGTTAATTGTTGAGCTTTTAGAGTGGCCCCACCCTTCTTTAAATTTTTAGAAGTATATGTGAGGCTGTGTTTATGTACATCATATGCAGACCATAAGAGGGATTTAGATTCTCCAGAATCTGACACACTCTTCTGGAGTGTCTGAACAGCTACAGTGTACTTATATCTAATAAATAAATAAATAAATAAATAAACAAACATTTTTTTAAAAAAAGGATAAGAAAGAAAGAAAGACCAGGCAGGCCTGCCATCCTTATCACTGTCTGTCTGTCTGTCTGTCTGATCCCCTGGAACTGGAGATGGACCACCATATAGTTGCTGGTAGTTGATCCCAGGTTCTCTATAAGAGGAGACAATGCTGTTAATTGTTGAGCCCACTCAGTGGCCCCACACATCTTTTAATTTTTAGAGGTATATGTTCGGCTGTGTTTATGTACATCTTATGCAGACCATAAGAGGGATTTAGATTCTCCAGAATCTGACACCCTCTTCTGGAGTGTCTGAATAGCTACAGATTACTTATATCTAATAAATACATAAATAAATAAATAAATAAATAAATAAATAAATAAATAAATAAATAAACATTTTTTAAAAGGATAAGAAAGAAAGTAAGACCAGGCAGGCCTGCCATCCTTATCTCCGTCTCTCTGTCTGTCTGTCTGTCTGATCCACTGGAACTGTAGATGGGCCACCATAAGGTGCTGGTAGTTTATCCCATGTTCTCTGAAAGAGGAGACAATGCTATTAATAGTTGAGCTTTTAGAGTGGCCCCACCCTTCTTTAAATTTTTAGAAGTATATGTGAGGCTGTGTTTATGTACATCATATGCAGACCATAAGAGGGATTTAGATTCTCCAGAATCTGACACCCTCTTCTGGAGTGTTTGAACAGCTACAGTGTACTTATATCTACTAAATAAATAAATAAATAAATGAATAAACATTTTTTAAAAAGGATAAGACAGAAAGAAAAAACAGGCAGGCCTGCCATCCATATCTCTGTCTGTCTGTCTGTCTGTCTATCTGATCCCTGAAAACTGGAGATGGGCCACGAATAGTTGCTGGTAGTTGATCCCAGGTTCTCTCGAAGAGGAGACAATGCTGTTAATTGTTGAGCCCTTTCAGTGGCGCCACCCATCTTTAAATATTTAGAAGTATATGTGAGGCTGTGTTTATGTACATCATATGAAGACCATAAGAGGGATTTAGATTCTCCAGAATCTGACACCCACTTCTGGAGTGTCTGAAGACAGCTACAGTGTACTTATATCTAATAAATAAATAAATAAATAAATAAATAAACATTTTTTAAAAAGGATAAGAAAGAAAGTAAGACCAGGCAGGCCTGCCATCCTTATCTCTGTCTGTCTGATTGTCTGATCCCCTGGAACTGGAGATGGGCCACCATATAGTTGCTGGTAGTTGATCCAAGGTTCTCTGGAAGAGGAGCCAGTGCTGTTAATTGTTGAGCCCTTTCAGTGGCCCCACACTTCTTTAATATTTAGAAGTATATGTGAGGCTGTGTTTATGTACATCATATTCAGATTATAAGAGGATTTAGATTCTCCAGAATCTGACACCCTCTACTGGAGTGACTGAAGACAGCTACAGTGTACTTATATATAATAAATACATAAATAAATAAATAAATAAATAAACATTTTTTAAAAAGGATAAGAAAGAAAGTAAGACCAGGCAGGCCTGCCATCCTTATCTCTGTTTGTCTGTCTGTCTGTCTGTCTGATCCCCTGGAACGGGAGTTGGGCTACCATAAAGTTGTTGGTAGTTGATCCCAGGTTCTCTGGAAGAGGAGACAATGCTGTTAATTGTTGAGCCCTATCAGTAGCCCTACCCATCTTTAAATATTTAGAAGTATATGTGAGGCTGTGTTTATGTACATCATATGCAGACCATAAGAGGGATTTAGATTCTCCAGAATCTGACACACTCTTCTGGAGTGTCTGAAGACAGCTACAGTGTACTTATATCTAATAAATAAATAGATAAATAAATAAATAAATAAATAAATAAATAAACATTTTTTAAAAAGGATAAGAAAGAAAGAAAGACCAGGCAGGCCTGCCATCCATATCTCTGCCTGTCTGTCTGTCTGTCTATCTGATCCCCGGGAACTGGAGATGGGCCACCATATAGTTGCTGGTAGTTGATCCAAGGATCTCTGGAAGAGGAGACAATGCTCTTAATTGTTAAGCCCTTTCAGTGGCCCAACACTTCTTTAAATATTTAGAAGTATATGTGAGGCTGTGTTTATGTACATCATATGCAGACCAGAAGAGGGATTTAGATTCATCAGAATCTGACACCCTCTTCTGGAGTGTCTGAAGACAGCTACAGTGTACTTATATCTAATAAATACATAAATAAATAAATAAATAAACATTATTTAAACCGGATAAGAAAAAAAGAAAGACCAGGCAGGCCTACCATCCTTATCTCTGTCTGTCTCTCTGTCTGTCGTTCTGATCCCCTGGAACTAGAGATGGGCCACCATATAGGTGCTGGTAGTTGATCCCAGGACCTCTGGAAGAGGAGACAATGCTGTTAATTGTTGAGCGCTTTCAGTGGCCCCACCCATCGTTACATTTTTAGTAGTATATGTGAGGCTGTGTTTATGTACATCATATGCAGACCTTAATAGGGATTTAGATTCTCCAGAATCTGACACCCTCTTCTGGAGTGTCTGAAGACAGCTACAGTGTACTTATATCTAATAAATACATAAATAAATAAAAATTTTTTAAAAAGGATAAGAAAGAAAGAAAGACCATGCAGGCCTGCCATCCTTATCCTTGTCTGTCTGTCTGATCCCCTGGGAGTGGAGATGGGCCACCATATAGTTGCAGGTAGTTGATCCCAGGTTCTCTGTAAGAGGAGACAATGCTGTTAATTGCTGAGCCCTTTCAGTGCCCCCCCCACCTTTAAATTCTAAGAAGTAAATGTGAGGCTGTGTTTATGTACATCATATGCAGACCATAAGAGGGATTTAGATTCTCCAGAATCTGACACCTTCTTCTGGAGTGTCTGAAGACGGCTACAGTGTACTTATATCTAATAAACAAATAAATAAATAAACATTTTTTAAAAAGGATAAGAAAGAAAGAAAGACCAGGCAGCCCTGCCATCCTTATTTCTGTCACTCTGTCTGTCTGTCAGACTGTCTGATCCCTTGGAACTGGAGATGGGCCATCATATAGTTGCTGTTAGTTGATCCCAGGTTCTCTGGAAGAGGAGACAATGCTGTTAATTGTTGAGCCCTTACAGTGGCTCCACCTATCTTTGAATTTTTAGAAGTATATGTTAGGCTGTGTTTATGTACATCATATGCAGACCATAAGAGGGATTTAGATTCTCCAGATTCTGACACCCTCTTCTGGAGTATCTGAAGACAACTACAGTGTACTTATATCTAATAAATAAATAAATAAATAAATAAATAAATAAATAAATAAATAAACATTATTTTAAAAGGATAAGAAATAAAGAAAGACCAGGCAGGCCTGCCATCCTTATCTCTGTCTGTCTGTCTGTCTGTCTGATCCCCTGGAACTGGAGATGGGCCACTTTTTAGGTGCTGGTAGTTGATCCCAGGTTCTCTGGAAGAGGAGACAATGCTGTTAATTGTTGAGCCCTTTCAGTGGCCCCACCCATTTTTAATTTTTAGAAGTATATGTGATGCTGTGTTTATGTACATCATATTCAGACCATAAGAGGGATTTAGATTCTCTAGAATCTGTCACCCTCTGCTGGAGTGTCTGAAGACGGCTACAGTGTACTTATATCTAATAAATACATACATAAATAAATAAATAAATAAATAAACATTTTTTAAAAAGTATAAGAAATAAAGAAAGACCAGGCAGGCCTGCCATTCTTATCTCTGTCTCTCTGTCTGTCTGTCTGTCTGTCTGATCCACTGGAACTGGAGATGGGCCACCATAATGTGCTGGTAGTTTATCCCAGGTTCTCTGAAAGAGGAGACAATGCTGTTAATTGTTGAGCCCTCTCAGTGGCCCCACACATCTTTAAATTTTTAGAAGTATATGTGAGGCTGTGTTTATGTACATCATATGCAGACCATAAGAGGGATTTAGATTCTCCAGAATCTGACACCCTCTTCTGGAGTGTCTGAAGACAGCTACAGTGTACTTATATCTAATAAATACATAAATAAATATATAAATAAACATTTTTTTAAAAAGTATAAGAAAGAAAGAAAGACCAGACAGGCCTGCCATCCTTATCTCTGTCTGTCTGTCTGTCTGTCTGATCCTCTGGAATTGGAGATGGGCCACCATAGAGTTGCTTGTAGTTGATCCCAGGTTCTCTGGAAAAGGAGACAATGCTGTTAATTGTTGAGCCCTTTCAGTGGCCCCACCCATTTTTAAATTTTTAGAAGTATATGCGAGGCTGTGTTTATGTACCGAATATGCAGACCATAAGAGGGATTTAGATTCTCCAGAATCTGACACCCTCTTCTGGAGTGTCTGAAGACAGCTACCGTGTACTTATATCTAATAAATTCATAAATAAACAAATAAACATTTTTAAAAAAGGATAATAAAGAAAGAGAGACCAGGCAGGCCTGCTATCCTTGTCTGTCTGTCTGTCTGTCTGATCCCCTGCAACTGGAGATGGGCCACCATATAATTGCTGGTAGTTGATCCCAGGTTCTCTGGAAGAGGAGTAAGTGCTGTTAATTGTTGAGCCTTTTCAGTGGCCCCACCCATCTTTAAATTTTTAGAAGTATATGTGAGGCTGTGTTCATGTACATCATATGCAGACCATAAGAGGGATATAGATTCTCCAGAATCTGACACCCTCTTCGGGAGTGTTTGAAGACAGCTACAGTGTACTTATATCTAATAAATACATAGTTAAATTAATAAACATTTTTTAAAAAGGATAAGAAAGAATGAAAGACCAGGTAGGCCTGAAATCCTTAACTCTATCTGTCTGTATGTCTGTCTGTCTGTCTGATCCCCTGGAACTGGAGATGAGCCACCATATAGTTGCTCGTAGTTGATCCCAGGTTCTCCATAAGAGGAGACAATGCTGTTAATTGTTGATCCCTTTCATTGGCCCCACACATCTTTAAATTTTAAGATGTAAATGTGAGGCTGTGTTTATGTACATCATATGCAGACCATAAGAGGGATATAGATTCTCCAGAATCTGACACCCTCTTCTGGAGTGTCTGAAGACAGCTACAGTGTACTTATATCTAATAAATACATAAATAAATAAATAAATAAATAAATAAATAAACATTTTTTAAAGGGATAAGAAAGAAAGAAAAACCAGGCAGGCCTGCCATCCTTGTCTGTCTTTCCCTCTGTCTGTCTGTCTTGCCTAGCCCCTTGAGTAGCCTAGCCTAGTCCCTTGCCTTGACTAGCCCAGCCCCTTGCCTAGCCTAGCCTAGCCCAGCCCTGCCTTGCCTAGCCCTGCCTATCCCTGTCTTCAACCAGGCTGGCCTCGAACTCAGAAACTGACTGCCTCTGCCTCCAGAGTGCTCTCATTAAGAGCTTGAGCCACCACTGACTGTTTGGTTTTCTAAGTCTTACATAGGTATGGTCTGTTTCTCAGCTGTGAAACCCTAATTAACACATGCAGTCTGTCCTAGGTCAGCCATAGCTACAGACTGAGGCCTTTTCTAAAACAAAACAAAAGAAAACAAAAAATAGAAATAATAAAATAAATAAATTAAGCAACCACATGATATCTTTTCTTTCTTTCAATGATACTCAGAGCTTGAAGCAGTTCACCCATGAGACCTCAGCTCCGGACATTGAGGCTCTTTCCCTAACAAGTATTATGGCTGAACCTGAGGGGTTCTACTGCTGATTTGTGTCCCCCACTTTAAAAAAATAGTTGTTTTCAAAGGCTGCAGGTTCTTAGCTCTGTTCCTTGTTACAGTTGAGTCACAGCCCTGAAAGTTCAGTGGTAGTTAAAGGCACTGAGAAGGGCTTCCTATAGACATCAAAGACCAAGTCTTTGTTTTTAAAAAGTTAATCTGGATTCCCCCACCCCCTGGCATCCTTAGAATTCCTAGAAAGGAAGGCAGGGACCTGGGCAGAAGGGTGCAAGTCTACTGGTGTTTGTAAGTGGTAACAGAAAGCTTTCTCTTGTTGGTACCCTACCCCAAGTTACACTGTCACTTCTTTTTCCTAGTTGTTGTTTTGTTGGTTTGTATTCACAACATAGACCCTTTTCCTTCCTAACCTTGGCTGTCCTGAACCTTACTGTCCTTGAACTCAGTGATTTGCCTGTCTTGCTGGGATGAAACTGTGAGCTACCATCCAGAAGGAAGCACCCTGCTGAGGTTAGATTGGGGTCTCTTCATTTTCCTCTATGAACATGCATATGGCAGGCCTGTTCTTTCTTTTTTACTTTTCCTTTTCTTTTTAAAGATTTATTTATTTATTATATTTAAGTATGCTGTAGCTATCTTCAGACAGTCCAGAAGAGGGTGTCAGATTCTGAAGAATCTAAATCATTCTTATTGTCTGCATATGATGTATATAAACACAGACTCACATATACTCAAAAAAAAAAGAAAGAAAGATGTGGCTACAGAGAGGGCTCAACAATTAAGAGCATTGTCTCCTCTTCCAGAGAACCTGGGCTCAATTACCAGTATTATATATGGTGGCCCATCTCCAGTTCCAGGGGATCTAATACTCTGTTCTGGAGTCTGTGGGCACAGCATACACATGCAAAACATTCTTACACAATCATTGAGAGAGGAGAGAGAGGGGTTGAGAGAGAGGGGAGGTAATCATACCTCCTGACGAGTTTGAAGACCTGAGCTTCATCACTCACACAAATAAATAAATGCAAAATATTTTTTTATAAATAAACTCTGCCATTGCCCTTTAAAAATTCCTAGAAAACAAGTTTTATAAGCAACAGTTATATTTACTATATCTAAAGGACAGTCATGAGCA
Source organism: Mus caroli (assembly GCF_978045245.1). Lineage (NCBI taxonomy): Eukaryota > Metazoa > Chordata > Mammalia > Rodentia > Muridae > Mus > Mus caroli. Next base: position 128,675 of record NW_028227426.1, on the reverse strand, counting down.
TATTCAATAAATAGAAAAAGGCCTGTTAGTCTTAGAAATGGAAAAGACAAACCAAGGAAGGTTTGCAATTACATAATGAGGCAGCTCAGCCCAGCTCTAATGTTGGAAATAAGACTCGAGAATAGGATATACCTGAAGACAGCCAGCCATTGTTTTTTGTTTTGGAGGCTGAAAGGATACACCTGAAGACAGCCAATGCTGTGTGATGGTGATCTGGTATTTTTTTTTTAATTTTTAAAAACTTTAACACTTTTTATAAAACTTTTATAAAAACTTTTTATTCTTCTTTCTTTGTTTCTTTTCTTTCTTTCCTCACCCTAGCCCCTTCCCTAGCCCTGTCTTTCACCAGGGTGGCCTCGAACTCAGAAACTGACTGCCTCTGCCTACAGAGTGCTCTCATTAAGAGCTTGAGCCACCACTGAATGTAGAGTTTTCTAAGCCTTACCTTGCTCTTGGTGTCTGTTCTCAGCTGTGAAACCCTAATTAACACAAGTAGGCAGTCCTGGGTCAGCCAGAGCTACAGACTGAGGACTTCTCTAAAAACAAATAAAACAAAACAAAACAACAAATAGAAATAATAAAATACATAAATTAAGCAACCACAGCATAGCTTTTCTCAATCTAGGTGGTACTCAGAAATTCCAGCAGTTGGCCTGTGACACCTCAGCTCAGTATATGTGAGGCTGTGTTTATGTACATCCTATGAAGACCATAAGAGGGATTTTCATTCTCCAGAATCTGACACCCTCCTCTGGAGTGTCTAAAGAAAGCTACAGTGTACTTATATCTAAGAAATACATAAAATAAATAAATAAATAAATAAATATATATTTTTTAAATAGGATAAGAAGAAAGAAAGACCAGGCAGGCCTGCCATCCTTATCTCTGTCTGTCTGTCTGTCTGTCTGATCCCCTGGAACTGGACTTGGGCTACCATAAAGTTGCTGGTAGTTGATCCCAGGTTCTCTGGAAGAGGAGACAATGCTGTTAATTGTTGAGCCCTATCAGTGGCCCTACCCATCTTTAAATATTTAGAATTTTATGTGAGGCTGTATTTATGTACATCATATGCAGACCATAAGAGGGATTTAGATTCTCCAGAATCTGACACCCTCTTCTGGAGTGTCTGAAGACAGCTACAGTGTACTTATATCTAATAAATACATAAATAAATAAATAAATAAATAAACATTTTTTAAAAAGTATAAGAAATAAAGAAAGACCAGGGAGGCCTGCCATCCTTATCTCTGTCTCTCTGTCTGTCTGTCTGTCTGCTCAACTGGAACTGGAGATGGGCCACCATAAGGTGCTGGTAGTTTATCCCAGGTTCTCTGAAAGAGGAGACAATGCTGTTAATTGTTGAGCCCTCTCAGTGGCCCCACACATCTTTAAATTTTTAGAAGTATATGTGAGGCTGTGTTTATGTACATCATATGCAGACCATAAGAGGGATTTAGATTCTCCAGAATCTGACACCCTCTTCTGGAGTGTCTGAAGACTGCTACAGTGTACTTATATCTAATAAATACATAAATAAATATATAAATAAACATTTTTTTAAAAAGGATAAGAAAGAAAGAAAGACCAGGCAGGCCTGCCATCCTTATCACTGTCTGTATGTCTGTCTGTCTGTTCCCCTGGAACTGGAGATGGGCCACCATATAGTTGCTGGTAGTTGATCCCAGGTATCTGCAAGAGGAGACAATGCTGTTAATTTTTGAGCCCTTTCAGTGGCGCCACCCATCTTTAAATATTTAGAGGTATATGTGAGGCTGTGTTTATGTACATCATATGCAGACCATAAGAGGGATTTAGATTCTCCAGAATCTGACACCCTCTTCTGGAGTGTCTGAAGACAGCTACAGTGTACTTATATCTAATAAATAAATAGATAAATAAATAAATAAATAAATAAATAAACATTTTTTAAAAAGTATAAGAAAGAAAGAAAGACCAGGCAGGCCTGCCATCCATATCTCTGTCTGTCTGTCTGTCTGTCTATCTGATCCCCTGGAACTGGAGATGGGCCACCATATTGTGCTGGTAGTTGATCCAAGGTTCTCTGGAAGAGGAGACAATTCGGTTAATTGTTGAGACCTTTCAGTGGCCCCACACTTCTTTAAATATTTAGAAGTTTATGTGAGGCTGTGTTTATGTACATCATATTCAGATTATAAGAGGATTTAGATTCTCCAGAATCTGACACCCTCTACTGGAGTGACTGAAGACAGCTACAGTGTACTAATAATAAATAAATAAATAAATAAATAAATAAATAAATAAATAAATAAACATTTTTTAAAAAGGATAAGAAAGAAAGTAAGACCAGGCAGGCCTGCCATCCTTATCTCTGTCTGTCTGTCTGTCTGTCTGATCCCCTGGAACTGGAGTTGGGCTACCATAAAGTTGCTGGTAGTTGATCCCAGGATCTCTGGAAGAGGAGACAATGCTGTTAATTGTTGAGCCCTATCAGTGGCCCTACCCATCTTTAAATATTTAGTAGTATATGTGAGGCTGTGTTTATGTACATCATATGCAGACCATAAGAGGGATTTAGATTCTCCAGAATCTGACACCCTCTTCTGGAGTATCTGAAGACAGCTACAGTGTACTTATATCTAATAAATACATAAATAAATAAACATTTTTTAAAAAGGATAAGAAAGAAAGAAAGACCAGGCAGGCCTGCCATCCTAATCTCTGTCAGTCTGTCTGTCTGTCAGACTGTCTGATCCCTTGGAACTGTAGATGGGCCACCATATAATTGCTGTTAGTTGATCCCAGGTTCTCTGGAAGAGGAGACAATGCTATTAATTGTTGAGCCCTTTCAGTGGCTCCACCTATCTTTAAATTTTTAGAAGTATATGTTAGGCTGTGTTTATGTACATCATATGCAGACCATAAGAGGGATTTAGATTCTCCAGTATCTGACACCCTCTTCTGGATTGTCTGAAGACAACTACAGTGTACTTATATCTAATGAATACATACATATATAAATAAATAAAAAAATAAACATTATTTTAAAAGGATAAGAAAGAAAGAAAGACAAGGCAGGCCAGCCATACTTATCTCTGTCTCTCTGTCTGTCTGTCTGATCCCCTGGAACTGGAGATGGGCCACCTTGTAGGTGCTGGTAGTTGATCCCAGTTTCTCTGGAAGAGGAGACAATGCTGTTAATTGTTGAGCCCTTTCAGTGGCCCCACCCATTTTTAATTTTTACAAGTATATGTGAGGCTGTGTTTATGTACATCATATTCAGACCATAAGAGGGATTTAGATTCTCCAGAATCTGACACCATCTTCTGGAGTGTCTGAAGACGGCTACAGTGTACTTATATCTAATAAATACATAAATAAATAAATAAATGAATAAATAAATAAACATTTTTTAAAAAGTATAAGAAATAAAGAAAGACCAGTCAGGCCTGCCATCCATATCTCTGTCTCTCTGTCTGTCTGTCTGTCTGATCCACTGGAACTGGAGATGGGCCACCATAAGGTGCTGGTAGTTTATCCCAGGTTCTCTGAAAGAGGAGACAATGCTGTTAATTGTTGAGCCCTTTCAGTGGCCCCACACAGCTTTAAATTTTTAGAAGTATATGTGAGGATGTGTTTATGTACATCATATGCAGACCATAAAAGGGATTTAGATTCTCCAGAATCTGACACCCTCTTGTGGAGTGTCTGAAGACAGCTACGGTGTACTTATATCTAATAAATACATAAATAAATATATAAATAAACATTTTTTTAAAAAGGATAATAAAGAAAGAAAGACCAGGCAGGCCTGCCATCCTTATCACTGTCTGTATGTCTGTCTGTCTGATCCCCTGGAACTGGAGATGGGCCACCATATAGTTGCTGGTAGTTGATCCCAGGTCCTCTGGAAGAGGAGACAATGCTGTTAATTGTTGAGCTTTTAGAGTGGCCCCACCCTTCTTTAAATTTTTAGAAGTATATGTGAGGCTGTGTTTATGTACATCATATGCAGACCATAAGAGGGATTTAGATTCTCCAGAATCTGACACCCTCTTCTGGAGTGTCTGAAGAGCTACAGTGTACTTATATCTAATAATAAATAAATAAATAAATAAATAAATAAATAAACAAACATTTTTTTTAAAAAAGGATAAGAAAGAAAGAAAGACCAGGCAGGCCTGAAATCCTTATCACTGTCTGTCTCTCTGTCTGTCTGATCCCCTGGAACTGGAGATGGGCCACCTTTTAGGTGCTGGTAGTTGATCCCAGTTTCTTTGGAAGAGGAGACAATGCTTTTAATTGTTGAGTCCTTTCAGTGGCCCCACCTATTTATAATTTTTAGAAGTATATGTGAGGCTGTGTTTATGTACATCATATTCAGACCATAAGAGGGATTTAGATTCTCTAGAATCTGACACCCTCTTCTGGAGTGTCTCAAGACGGCTACAGTGAACTTATATCTAATAAATACATAAATAAATAAATAAATAAATAAATAAATAAATAAATAAATTAACATTTTTTAAAAAGTATAAGAAATAAAGACAGACCAGGCAGGCCTGCCATCCTTATCTCTGTCTCTCTGTCTGTCTGTCTGTCTGATCCACTGGAACTGGAGATGGGCCACCATAAGGTGCTGGTAGTTTATCCCAGGTTCTCTGAAAGAGGAGACAATGCTGTTAATTGTTGAGCCCTCTCAGTGGCCCCACACATCTTTAAATTTTTAGAAGTATATGCGAGGCTGTGTTTATGTACATCATATGCAGACCATAAGAGGGATTTAGATTCTCCAGAATCTGACACCCTCTTCTGGAGTGTCTGAAAGCAGCTACAGTGTACATATATCTAATAAATACATAAATAAATATATAAATAAACATTTTTTTAAAAAGGATAAGAAAGAAAGAAAGACCAGGAAGGCCTGCCATCCTTATCACTGTCTGTATGTCTGTCTGTCTGATCCCCTGGAACTGGAGATGGGCCACCATATAGTTGCTGGTAGATGATCCCAGGTACTCTGGAAGAGGAGACAATGCTGTTAATTGTTGAGCTTTTAGAGTGGCCCCACCCTTCTATAAATTTTTAGAAGTATATGTGAGGCTGTGTTTATGTACATCATATGCAGACCATAAGAGGGATTTAGATTCTCCAGAATCTGACACCCTCTTCTGGAGTGTCTGAACAGCTACAGTGTACTTATATCTAATAATAAATAAATAAATAAATAAATAAATAAATAAATAAATAAACGAACATTTTTTTAAAAAAAGGATAAGAAAGAAAGAAAGACCAGGCAGGCCTGCCATCCTTATCACTGTCTGTCTGTCTTTCTGTCTGATCCCCTGGAACTGGAGATGGGCCACCTTTTAGGTGCTGGTAGTTGATCCCAGGTTCTCTGGAAGAGGAGACAATGCTGTAAATTGTTGAGTCCTTTCAGTGGCCCCACCTATTTATAATTTTTAGAAGTATATGTGAGGCTGTGTTTATGTACATCATATTCAGACCATAAAAGGGATTTAGATTCTCTAGAATCTGACACCCTCTTCTGAAGTGTCTGAAGACGGCTACAGTGTACTTATATCTAATAAATACATAAATAAATAAATAAATAAATAAATAAATAAAATATAAACATTTTTTTAAAATATAAGAAATAAAGAAAGACCAGGCAGGCCTGCCATCCATATCTCTGTCTCTCTGTCTGTCTGTCTGTCTGATCCTCTGGAACTGGAGATGGGCAAACATAAGGTGCTGGTAGTTTATCCCAGGTTCTCTGAAAGAGGAGACAATGCTGTTAATTTTTGAGCCCTTTCAGTGGCCCCACACATCTTTTAATTTTTAGAAGTATATGCAAGGCTGTGTTTATGTACCGAATATGCAGACCATAAGAGGGATTTAGATTCTCCAGAATCTGACACCCTCTTCTGGAGTGTCTGAAGACAGCTACAGTGTACATATATCTAATAAATACATACATAAATATATAAATAAACATTTTTTTAAAAGGATAAGAAAGAAAGAAAGACCAGGCAGGCCTGCCATCCTTATCACTGTCTGTATGTCTGTCTGTCTGATCCCCTGGAACTGGAGATGGGCCACCATATAGTTGCTGGTAGTTGATCTAAGGTACTCTGGAAGAGGAGACAATGCTGTTAATTGTTGAGCTTTTAGAGTGGCCCCACCCTTCTTTAAATTTTTAGAAGTATATGTGAGGCTGTGTTTATGTACATCATATGCAGACCATAAGAGGGATTTAGATTCTCCAGAATCTGACACCCTCTTCTGGAGTATCTGAACAGTTACAGTGTACTTATATCTAATAAATCAATAAATAAATAAATAAATAAATAAATAAATAAATAATTAAATAAACGAACATTTTTTTAAAAAAAGGATAAGAAAGAAAGAAAGACCAGGCAGGCCTGCCATCCTTATCACTGTCTGTCTGTCTGTCTGTCTGATCCCCTGGAACTGTAGATGGGCCACCTTTTAGGTGCTTGTAGTTGATCCCAGGTTCTCTGGAAGAGGAGACAATGCTGTTAATTGTTGAGTCCTTTCAGTGGCCCCACCTATTTATAATTTTTAGAAGTATATGTGAGGCTGTGTTTATGTACATCATATTCAGACCATAAGAGGGATTTAGATTCTCTAGAATCTGACACCCTCTTCTGGAGTGTCTGAAGACGGCTACAGTGTACTTATATCTAAAAATATATAAATAAATAAATAAATAAATAAATAAACAATTTTTAAAAAGTATAAGAAATAAAGAAAGACCAGGCAGGCCTGCCATCCTTATCTCTGTCTCTCTATCTGTCTCTCTGTCTGTCTGATCCACTGGAACTGGAGATGGGCCACCATAAGGTGCTGGTAGTTTATCCCAGGTTCTCTGAAAGAGGAGACAATGCTGTTAATTGTTGAGCCCTCTCAGTGGCCCCACACATCTTTAAATTTTTAGAAGTATATGCGAGGCTGTGTTTATGTACATCATATGCAGACCATAAGAGGGATTTAGATTCTCCAGAATCTGACACCCTCTTCTGGAGTGTCTGAAAGCAGCTACAGTGTACATATATCTAATAAATACATAAATAAATATATAAATAAACATTTTTTTTAAAAAGGATAAGAAAGAAAGAAAGACCAGGCAGGCCTGCCATCCTTATCACTGTCTGTATGTCTGTCTGTCTGATCCCCAGGAACTGGAGATGGGCCACCATATAGTTGCTGGTAGTTGATCCCAGGTACTCTGGAAGAGGAGACAATGCTGTTAATTGTTGAGCTTTTAGAGTGGCCCCACCCTTCTATAAATTTTTAGAAGTATATGTGAGGCTGTGTTTATGTACATCATATGCAGACCATAAGAGGGATTTAGATTCTCCAGAATCTGACACCCTCTTCTGGAGTTTCTGAACAGCTACAGTGTACTTATATCTAATAATAAATAAATAAATAAATAAATAAATAAATAAATAAATAAATAAACGAACATTTTTTTAAAAAAAGGATAAGAAAGAAAGAAAGACCAGGCAGGCCTGCCATCCTTATCACTGTCTGTCTGTCTTTCTGTCTGATCCCCTGGAACTGGAGATGGGCCACCTTTTAGGTGCTGGTAGTTGATCCCAGGTTCTCTGGAAGAGGAGACAATGCTGTAAATTGTTGAGTCCTTTCAGTGGCCCCACCTATTTATAATTTTTAGAAGTATATGTGAGGCTGTGTTTATGTACATCATATTCAGACCATAAGAGGGATTTAGATTCTCTAGAATCTGACACCCTCTTCTGAAGTGTCTGAAGACGGCTACAGTGTACTTATATCTAATAAATACATAAATAAATAAATAAATAAATAAATAAATAAATAAATAAATAAATAAAATATAAACATTTTTTTAAAATATAAGAAATAAAGAAAGACCAGGCAGGCCTGCCATCCATATCTCTGTCTCTCTGTCTGTCTGTCTGTCTGATCCCCTGGAACTGGAGATGGGCAAACATAAGGTGCTGGTAGTTTATCCCAGGTTCTCTGAAAGAGGAGACAATGCTGTTAATTTTTGAGCCCTTTCAGTGGCCCCACACATCTTTTAATTTTTAGAAGTATATGCAAGGCTGTGTTTATGTACCGAATATGCAGACCATAAGAGGGATTTAGATTCTCCAGAATCTGACACCCTCTTCTGGAGTGTCTGAAGACGGCTACAGTGTACTTATATCTAAAAATATATAAATAAATAAATAAATAAATAAATAAACAATTTTTAAAAAGTATAAGAAATAAAGAAAGACCAGGCAGGCCTGCCATCCTTATCTCTGTCTCTCTATCTGTCTCTCTGTCTGTCTGATCCACTGGAACTGGAGATGGGCCACCATAAGGTGCTGGTAGTTTATCCCAGGTTCTCTGAAAGAGGAGACAATGCTGTTAATTGTTGAGCCCTCTCAGTGGTCCCACACATCTTTAAATTTTTAGAAGTATATGCGAGGCTGTGTTTATGTACATCATATGCAGACCATAAGAGGGATTTAGATTCTCCAGAATCTGACACCCTCTTCTGGAGTGTCTGAAAGCAGCTACAGTGTACATATATCTAATAAATACATACATAAATATATAAATAAACATTTTTTTAAAAGGATAAGAAAGAAAGAAAGACCAGGCAGGCCTGCCATCCTTATCACTGTCTGTATGTCTGTCTGTCTGATCCCCTGGAACTGGAGATGGGCCACCATATAGTTGCTGGTAGTTGATCTAAGGTACTCTGGAAGAGGAGACAATGCTGTTAATTGTTGAGCTTTTAGAGTGGCCCCACCCTTCTTTAAATTTTTAGAAGTATATGTGAGGCTGTGTTTATGTACATCATATGCAGACCATAAGAGGGATTTAGATTCTCCAGAATCTGACACCCTCTTCTGGAGTATCTGAACAGTTACAGTGTACTTATATCTAATAAATAAATAAATAAATAAATAAATAAATAAATAAATAAATAAACGGACATTTTTTTAAAAAAAGGATAAGAAAGAAGGAAAGACCAGGCAGGCCTGCCATCCTTATCACTGTCTGTCTGTCTGTCTGTCTGATCCCCTGGAACTGTAGATGGGCCACCTTTTAGGTGCTTGTAGTTGATCCCAGGTTCTCTGGAAGAGGAGACAATGCTGTTAATTGTTGAGTCCTTTCAGTGGCCCCACCTATTTATAATTTTTAGACGTATATGTGAGGCTGTGTTTATGTACATCATATTCAGACCATAAGAGGGATTTAGATTCTCTAGAATCTGACACCCTCTTCTGGAGTGTCTGAAGACGGCTACAGTGTACTTATATCTAAAAATATATAAATAAATAAATAAATAAATAAATAAACAATTTTTAAAAAGTATAAGAAATAAAGAAAGACCAGGCAGGCCTGCCATCCTTATCTCTGTCTCTCTATCTGTCTCTCTGTCTGTCTGATCCACTGGAACTGGAGATGGGCCACCATAAGGTGCTGGTAGTTTATCCCAGGTTCTCTGAAAGAGGAGACAATGCTGTTAATTGTTGAGCCCTCTCAGTGGCCCCACACATCTTTAAATTTTTAGAAGTATATGCGAGGCTGTGTTTATGTACATCATATGCAGACCATAAGAGGGATTTAGATTCTCCAGAATCTGACACCCTCTTCTGGAGTATCTGAACAGTTACAGTGTACTTATATCTAATAAATCAATAAATAAATAAATAAATAAATAAATAAATAAATAATTAAATAAACGAACATTTTTTTAAAAAAAGGATAAGAAAGAAAGAAAGACCAGGCAGGCCTGCCATCCTTATCACTGTCTGTCTGTCTGTCTGTCTGATCCCCTGGAACTGTAGATGGGCCACCTTTTAGGTGCTTGTAGTTGATCCCAGGTTCTCTGGAAGAGGAGACAATGCTGTTAATTGTTGAGTCCTTTCAGTGGCCCCACCTATTTATAATTTTTAGAAGTATATGTGAGGCTGTGTTTATGTACATCATATTCAGACCATAAGAGGGATTTAGATTCTCTAGAATCTGACACCCTCTTCTGGAGTGTCTGAAGACGGCTACAGTGTACTTATATCTAAAAATATATAAATAAATAAATAAATAAATAAATAAACAATTTTTAAAAAGTATAAGAAATAAAGAAAGACCAGGCAGGCCTGCCATCCTTATCTCTGTCTCTCTATCTGTCTCTCTGTCTGTCTGATCCACTGGAACTGGAGATGGGCCACCATAAGGTGCTGGTAGTTTATCCCAGGTTCTCTGAAAGAGGAGACAATGCTGTTAATTGTTGAGCCCTCTCAGTGGCCCCACACATCTTTAAATTTTTAGAAGTATATGCGAGGCTGTGTTTATGTACATCATATGCAGACCATAAGAGGGATTTAGATTCTCCAGAATCTGACACCCTCTTCTGGAGTGTCTGAAAGCAGCTACAGTGTACATATATCTAATAAATACATAAATAAATATATAAATAAACATTTTTTTTAAAAAGGATAAGAAAGAAAGAAAGACCAGGCAGGCCTGCCATCCTTATCACTGTCTGTATGTCTGTCTGTCTGATCCCCAGGAACTGGAGATGGGCCACCATATAGTTGCTGGTAGTTGATCCCAGGTACTCTGGAAGAGGAGACAATGCTGTTAATTGTTGAGCTTTTAGAGTGGCCCCACCCTTCTATAAATTTTTAGAAGTATATGTGAGGCTGTGTTTATGTACATCATATGCAGACCATAAGAGGGATTTAGATTCTCCAGAATCTGACACCCTCTTCTGGAGTTTCTGAACAGCTACAGTGTACTTATATCTAATAATAAATAAATAAATAAATAAATAAATAAATAAATAAATAAATAAACGAACATTTTTTTAAAAAAAGGATAAGAAAGAAAGAAAGACCAGGCAGGCCTGCCATCCTTATCACTGTCTGTCTGTCTTTCTGTCTGATCCCCTGGAACTGGAGATGGGCCACCTTTTAGGTGCTGGTAGTTGATCCCAGGTTCTCTGGAAGAGGAGACAATGCTGTAAATTGTTGAGTCCTTTCAGTGGCCCCACCTATTTATAATTTTTAGAAGTATATGTGAGGCTGTGTTTATGTACATCATATTCAGACCATAAGAGGGATTTAGATTCTCTAGAATCTGACACCCTCTTCTGAAGTGTCTGAAGACGGCTACAGTGTACTTATATCTAATAAATACATAAATAAATAAATAAATAAATAAATAAATAAATAAATAAATAAATAAAATATAAACATTTTTTTAAAATATAAGAAATAAAGAAAGACCAGGCAGGCCTGCCATCCATATCTCTGTCTCTCTGTCTGTCTGTCTGTCTGATCCCCTGGAACTGGAGATGGGCAAACATAAGGTGCTGGTAGTTTATCCCAGGTTCTCTGAAAGAGGAGACAATGCTGTTAATTTTTGAGCCCTTTCAGTGGCCCCACACATCTTTTAATTTTTAGAAGTATATGCAAGGCTGTGTTTATGTACCGAATATGCAGACCATAAGAGGGATTTAGATTCTCCAGAATCTGACACCCTCTTCTGGAGTGTCTGAAGACGGCTACAGTGTACTTATATCTAAAAATATATAAATAAATAAATAAATAAATAAATAAACAATTTTTAAAAAGTATAAGAAATAAAGAAAGACCAGGCAGGCCTGCCATCCTTATCTCTGTCTCTCTATCTGTCTCTCTGTCTGTCTGATCCACTGGAACTGGAGATGGGCCACCATAAGGTGCTGGTAGTTTATCCCAGGTTCTCTGAAAGAGGAGACAATGCTGTTAATTGTTGAGCCCTCTCAGTGGTCCCACACATCTTTAAATTTTTAGAAGTATATGCGAGGCTGTGTTTATGTACATCATATGCAGACCATAAGAGGGATTTAGATTCTCCAGAATCTGACACCCTCTTCTGGAGTGTCTGAAAGCAGCTACAGTGTACATATATCTAATAAATACATACATAAATATATAAATAAACATTTTTTTAAAAGGATAAGAAAGAAAGAAAGACCAGGCAGGCCTGCCATCCTTATCACTGTCTGTATGTCTGTCTGTCTGATCCCCTGGAACTGGAGATGGGCCACCATATAGTTGCTGGTAGTTGATCTAAGGTACTCTGGAAGAGGAGACAATGCTGTTAATTGTTGAGCTTTTAGAGTGGCCCCACCCTTCTTTAAATTTTTAGAAGTATATGTGAGGCTGTGTTTATGTACATCATATGCAGACCATAAGAGGGATTTAGATTCTCCAGAATCTGACACCCTCTTCTGGAGTATCTGAACAGTTACAGTGTACTTATATCTAATAAATAAATAAATAAATAAATAAATAAATAAATAAATAAATAAACGGACATTTTTTTAAAAAAAGGATAAGAAAGAAGGAAAGACCAGGCAGGCCTGCCATCCTTATCACTGTCTGTCTGTCTGTCTGTCTGATCCCCTGGAACTGTAGATGGGCCACCTTTTAGGTGCTTGTAGTTGATCCCAGGTTCTCTGGAAGAGGAGACAATGCTGTTAATTGTTGAGTCCTTTCAGTGGCCCCACCTATTTATAATTTTTAGACGTATATGTGAGGCTGTGTTTATGTACATCATATTCAGACCATAAGAGGGATTTAGATTCTCTAGAATCTGACACCCTCTTCTGGAGTGTCTGAAGACGGCTACAGTGTACTTATATCTAAAAATATATAAATAAATAAATAAATAAATAAATAAACAATTTTTAAAAAGTATAAGAAATAAAGAAAGACCAGGCAGGCCTGCCATCCTTATCTCTGTCTCTCTATCTGTCTCTCTGTCTGTCTGATCCACTGGAACTGGAGATGGGCCACCATAAGGTGCTGGTAGTTTATCCCAGGTTCTCTGAAAGAGGAGACAATGCTGTTAATTGTTGAGCCCTCTCAGTGGCCCCACACATCTTTAAATTTTTAGAAGTATATGCGAGGCTGTGTTTATGTACATCATATGCAGACCATAAGAGGGATTTAGATTCTCCAGAATCTGACACCCTCTTCTGGAGTGTCTGAAAGCAGCTACAGTGTACATATATCTAATAAATACATAAATAAATATATAAATAAACATTTTTTTAAAAAGGATAAGAAAGAAAGAAAGACCAGGCAGGCCTGCCATCCTTATCACTGTCTGTATGTCTGTCTGTCTGATCCCCAGGAACTGGAGATGGGCCACCATATAGTTGCTGGTAGTTGATCCCAGGTACTCTGGAAGAGGAGACAATGCTGTTAATTGTTGAGCTTTTAGAGTGGCCCCACCCTTCTATAAATTTTTAGAAGTATATGTGAGGCTGTGTTTATGTACATCATATGCAGACCATAAGAGGGATTTAGATTCTCCAGAATCTGACACCCTCTTCTGGAGTTTCTGAACAGCTACAGTGTACTTATATCTAATAATAAATAAATAAATAAATAAATAAATAAATAAATAAATAAATAAATAAACGAACATTTTTTTAAAAAAAGGATAAGAAAGAAAGAAAGACCAGGCAGGCCTGCCATCCTTATCACTGTCTGTCTGTCTTTCTGTCTGATCCCCTGGAACTGGAGATGGGCCACCTTTTAGGTGCTGGTAGTTGATCCCAGGTTCTCTGGAAGAGGAGACAATGCTGTAAATTGTTGAGTCCTTTCAGTGGCCCCACCTATTTATAATTTTTAGAAGTATATGTGAGGCTGTGTTTATGTACATCATATTCAGACCATAAGAGGGATTTAGATTCTCTAGAATCTGACACCCTCTTCTGAAGTGTCTGAAGACGGCTACAGTGTACTTATATCTAATAAATACATAAATAAATAAATAAATAAATAAATAAATAAAATATAAACATTTTTTTAAAATATAAGAAATAAAGAAAGACCAGGCAGGCCTGCCATCCATATCTCTGTCTCTCTGTCTGTCTGTCTGTCTGATCCCCTGGAACTGGAGATGGGCAAACATAAGGTGCTGGTAGTTTATCCCAGGTTCTCTGAAAGAGGAGACAATGCTGTTAATTTGTGAGCCCTTTCAGTGGCCCCACACATCTTTTAATTTTTAGAAGTATATGCAAGGCTGTGTTTATGTACCGAATATGCAGACCATAAGAGGGATTTAGATTCTCCAGAATCTGACACCCTCTTCTGGAGTGTCTGAAGACAGCTACAGTGTACATATATCTAATAAATACATACATAAATATATAAATAAACATTTTTTTAAAAGGATAAGAAAGAAAGAAAGACCAGGCAGGCCTGCCATCCTTATCACTGTCTGTATGTCTGTCTGTCTGATCCCCTGGAACTGGAGATGGGCCACCATATAGTTGCTGGTAGTTGATCTAAGGTACTCTGGAAGAGGAGACAATGCTGTTAATTGTTGAGCTTTTAGAGTGGCCCCACCCTTCTTTAAATTTTTAGAAGTATATGTGAGGCTGTGTTTATGTACATCATATGCAGACCATAAGAGGGATTTAGATTCTCCAGAATCTGACACCCTCTTCTGGAGTATCTGAACAGTTACAGTGTACTTATATCTAATAAATAAATAAATAAATAAATAAATAAATAAATAAATAAATAAATAAACGAACATTTTTTTAAAAAAAGGATAAGAAAGAAAGAAAGACCAGGCAGGCCTGCCATCCTTATCACTGTCTGTCTGTCTGTCTGTCTGATCCCCTGGAACTGTAGATGGGCCACCTTTTAGGTGCTTGTAGTTGATCCCAGGTTCTCTGGAAGAGGAGACAATGCTGTTAATTGTTGAGTCCTTTCAGTGGCCCCACCTATTTATAATTTTTAGACGTATATGTGAGGCTGTGTTTATGTACATCATATTCAGACCATAAGAGGGATTTAGATTCTCTAGAATCTGACACCCTCTTCTGGAGTGTCTGAAGACGGCTACAGTGTACTTATATCTAAAAATATATAAATAAATAAATAAATAAACAATTTTTAAAAAGTATAAGAAATAAAGAAAGACCAGGCAGGCCTGCCATCCTTATCTCTGTCTCTCTATCTGTCTCTCTGTCTGTCTGATCCACTGGAACTGGAGATGGGCCACCATAAGGTGCTGGTAGTTTATCCCAGGTTCTCTGAAAGAGGAGACAATGCTGTTAATTGTTGAGCCCTCTCAGTGGTCCCACACATCTTTAAATTTTTAGAAGTATATGCGAGGCTGTGTTTATGTACATCATATGCAGACCATAAGAGGGATTTAGATTCTCCAGAATCTGACACCCTCTTCTAGAGTGTCTGAAAGCAGCTACAGTGTACATATATCTAATAAATACATAAATAAATATATAAATAAACATTTTTTTAAAAAGGATAAGAAAGAAAGAAAGACCAGGCAGGCCTGCCATCCTTATCACTGTCTGTATGTCTGTCTGTCTGATCCCCTGGAACTGGAGATGGGCCACCATATAGTTGCTGGTAGTTGATCCCAGGTACTCTGGAAGAGGAGACAATGCTGTTAATTGTTGAGCTTTTAGAGTGGCCCCACCCTTCTATAAATTTTTAGAAGTATATGTGAGGCTGTGTTTACGTACATCATATGCAGACCATAAGAGGGATTTAGATTCTCCAGAATCTGACACCCTCTTCTGGAGTGTCTGAACAGCTACAGTGTACTTATATCTAATAATAAATAAATAAATAAATAAATAAATAAATAAATAAATAAATAAATAAATAAATAAACGAACATTTTTTTAAAAAAAGGATGAGAAAGAAAGAAAGACCAGGCAGGCCTGCCATCCTTATCACTCTCTGTCTTTCTGTCTGATCCCCTGGAACTGGAGATGGGCCACCTTTTAGGTGCTGGTAGTTGATCCCAGGTTCTCTGGAAGAGGAGACAATGCTGTAAATTGTTGAGTCCTTTCAGTGGCCCCACCTATTTATAATTTTTAGAAGTATATGTGAGGCTGTGTTTATGTACATCATATTCAGACCATAAGAGGGATTTAGATTCTCTAGAATCTGACACCCTCTTCTGGAGTGTCTGAAGACGGCTACAGTGTACTTATATCTAATTAATAAATAAATAAATAAATAAATAAATAAATAAACAATTTTTAAAAAGTATAAGAAATAAAGAAAGACCAGGCAGGCCTGCCATCCTTATCTCTGTCTCTCTATCTGTCTCTCTGTCTGTCTGATCCACTGGAACTGGAGATGGGCCACCATAAGGTGCTGGTAGTTTATCCCAGGTTCTCTGAAAGAGGAGACAATGCTGTTAATTGTTGAGCCCTCTCAGTGGCCCCACACATCTTTAAATTTTTAGAAGTATATGCGAGGCTGTGTTTATGTACATCATATGCAGACCATAAGAGGGATTTAGATTCTCCAGAATCTGACACCCTCT
Source organism: Mus caroli (assembly GCF_978045245.1). Lineage (NCBI taxonomy): Eukaryota > Metazoa > Chordata > Mammalia > Rodentia > Muridae > Mus > Mus caroli. The sequence continues at coordinate 112,316 of NW_028227426.1, read as the reverse complement.
TCTGGAGTGTCTGAAAGCAGCTACAGTGTACATATATCTAATAAATACATAAATAAATATATAAATAAACATTTTTTTAAAAAGGATAAGAAAGAAAGAAAGACCAGGCAGGCCTGCCATCCTTATCACTGTCTGTATGTCTGTCTGTCTGATCCCCAGGAACTGGAGATGGGCCACCATATAGTTGCTGGTAGTTGATCCCAGGTACTCTGGAAGAGGAGACAATGCTGTTAATTGTTGAGCTTTTAGAGTGGCCCCACCCTTCTATAAATTTTTAGAAGTATATGTGAGGCTGTGTTTATGTACATCATATGCAGACCATAAGAGGGATTTAGATTCTCCAGAATCTGACACCCTCTTCTGGAGTTTCTGAACAGCTACAGTGTACTTATATCTAATAATAAATAAATAAATAAATAAATAAATAAATAAACGAACATTTTTTTAAAAAAAGGATAAGAAAGAAAGAAAGACCAGGCAGGCCTGCCATCCTTATCACTGTCTGTCTGTCTTTCTGTCTGATCCCCTGGAACTGGAGATGGGCCACCTTTTAGGTGCTGGTAGTTGATCCCAGGTTCTCTGGAAGAGGAGACAATGCTGTAAATTGTTGAGTCCTTTCAGTGGCCCCACCTATTTATAATTTTTAGAAGTATATGTGAGGCTGTGTTTATGTACATCATATTCAGACCATAAGAGGGATTTAGATTCTCTAGAATCTGACACCCTCTTCTGAAGTGTCTGAAGACGGCTACAGTGTACTTATATCTAATAAATACATAAATAAATAAATAAATAAATAAATAAATAAATAAAATATAAACATTTTTTTTAAAATATAAGAAATAAAGAAAGACCAGGCAGGCCTGCCATCCATATCTCTGTCTCTCTGTCTGTCTGTCTGTCTGATCCCCTGGAACTGGAGATGGGCAAACATAAGGTGCTGGTAGTTTATCCCAGGTTCTCTGAAAGAGGAGACAATGCTGTTAATTTGTGAGCCCTTTCAGTGGCCCCACACATCTTTTAATTTTTAGAAGTATATGCAAGGCTGTGTTTATGTACCGAATATGCAGACCATAAGAGGGATTTAGATTCTCCAGAATCTGACACCCTCTTCTGGAGTGTCTGAAGACAGCTACAGTGTACATATATCTAATAAATACATACATAAATATATAAATAAACATTTTTTTAAAAGGATAAGAAAGAAAGAAAGACCAGGCAGGCCTGCCATCCTTATCACTGTCTGTATGTCTGTCTGTCTGATCCCCTGGAACTGGAGATGGGCCACCATATAGTTGCTGGTAGTTGATCTAAGGTACTCTGGAAGAGGAGACAATGCTGTTAATTGTTGAGCTTTTAGAGTGGCCCCACCCTTCTTTAAATTTTTAGAAGTATATGTGAGGCTGTGTTTATGTACATCATATGCAGACCATAAGAGGGATTTAGATTCTCCAGAATCTGACACCCTCTTCTGGAGTATCTGAACAGTTACAGTGTACTTATATCTAATAAATAAATAAATAAATAAATAAATAAATAAATAAATAAATAAACGAACATTTTTTTAAAAAAAGGATAAGAAAGAAAGAAAGACCAGGCAGGCCTGCCATCCTTATCACTGTCTGTCTGTCTGTCTGTCTGATCCCCTGGAACTGTAGATGGGCCACCTTTTAGGTGCTTGTAGTTGATCCCAGGTTCTCTGGAAGAGGAGACAATGCTGTTAATTGTTGAGTCCTTTCAGTGGCCCCACCTATTTATAATTTTTAGACGTATATGTGAGGATGTGTTTATGTACATCATATTCAGACCATAAGAGGGATTTAGATTCTCTAGAATCTGACACCCTCTTCTGGAGTGTCTGAAGACGGCTACAGTGTACTTATATCTAAAAATATATAAATAAATAAATAAATAAATAAATAAACAATTTTTAAAAAGTATAAGAAATAAAGAAAGACCAGGCAGGCCTGCCATCCTTATCTCTGTCTCTCTATCTGTCTCTCTGTCTGTCTGATCCACTGGAACTGGAGATGGGCCACCATAAGGTGCTGGTAGTTTATCCCAGGTTCTCTGAAAGAGGAGACAATGCTGTTAATTGTTGAGCCCTCTCAGTGGTCCCACACATCTTTAAATTTTTAGAAGTATATGCGAGGCTGTGTTTATGTACATCATATGCAGACCATAAGAGGGATTTAGATTCTCCAGAATCTGACACCCTCTTCTGGAGTGTCTGAAAGCAGCTACAGTGTACATATATCTAATAAATACATAAATAAATATATAAATAAACATTTTTTTAAAAAGGATAAGAAAGAAAGAAAGACCAGGCAGGCCTGCCATCCTTATCACTGTCTGTATGTCTGTCTGTCTGATCCCCTGGAACTGGAGATGGGCCACCATATAGTTGCTGGTAGTTGATCCCAGGTACTCTGGAAGAGGAGACAATGCAGTTAATTGTTGAGCTTTTAGAGTGGCCCCACCCTTCTATAAATTTTTAGAAGTATATGTGAGGCTGTGTTTACGTACATCATATGCAGACCATAAGAGGGATTTAGATTCTCCAGAATCTGACACCCTCTTCTGGAGTGTCTGAACAGCTACAGTGTACTTATATCTAATAATAAATAAATAAATAAATAAATAAATAAATAAATAAATAAATAAATAAACGAACATTTTTTTAAAAAAAGGATGAGAAAGAAAGAAAGACCAGGCAGGCCTGCCATCCTTATCACTCTCTGTCTTTCTGTCTGATCCCCTGGAACTGGAGATGGGCCACCTTTTAGGTGCTGGTAGTTGATCCCAGGTTCTCTGGAAGAGGAGACAATGCTGTAAATTGTTGAGTCCTTTCAGTGGCCCCACCTATTTATAATTTTTAGAAGTATATGTGAGGCTGTGTTTATGTACATCATATTCAGACCATAAGAGGGATTTAGATTCTCTAGAATCTGACACCCTCTTCTGGAGTGTCTGAAGACGGCTACAGTGTACTTATATCTAATTAATAAATAAATAAATAAATAAATAAATAAATAAACAATTTTTAAAAAGTATAAGAAATAAAGAAAGACCAGGCAGGCCTGCCATCCTTATCTCTGTCTCTCTGTCTGTCTGTCTGTCTGTCTGATCCACTGGAACTGGAGATGGGCCACCATAAGGTGCTGGTAGTTTATTCCAGGTTCTCTGAAAGAGGAGACAATGCTGTTAATTGTTGAGCCCTCTCAGTGGCCCCACACATCTTTAAATTTTTAGAAGTATATGGGAGGCTGTGTTTATGTACATCATATGCAGACCATAACAGGGATTTAGATTCTCCAGAATCTGACACCCTCTTCTGGAGTGTCTGAAAGCAGCTACAGTGTACATATATCTAATAAATACATAAATAAATATATAAATAAACATTTTTTTAAAAAGGATAAGAAAGAAAGAAAGACCAGGCAGGCCTGCCATCCTTATCACTGTCTGTATGTCTCTCTGTCTGATCCCCTGGAACTGGAGATGGGCCACCATATAGTTGCTGGTAGTTGATCCCAGGTACTCTGGAAGAGGAGACAATGCTGTTAATTGTTGAGCTTTTAGAGTGGCCCCACCCTTCTTTAAATTTTTAGAAGTATATGTGAGGCTGTGTTTATGTACATCATATGCATACCATAAGTGGGATTTAGATTCTCCAGAATATGACACCCTCTTCTGGAGTGTCTGAACAGCTACAGTGTACTTATATTTAATAATAAATAAATAAATAAATAAATAAATAAATAAATAAATAAACATTTTTTTTAAAAAAAGGATAAGAAAGAAAGACCAGGCAGGCCTGCCATCCTTATCACTGTCTGTCTCTCTGTCTGTCTGATCCCCTGGAACTGGAGATGGGCCACCTTTTAGTTGCTGGTTGTTGATCCCAGGTTCTCTGGAAGAGGAGACAATGCTGTTAATTGTTGAGTCCTTTCAGTGGCCCCACCTATTTATAATTTTTAGAAGTATATGTGAGGCTGTGTTTATGTACATCATATTCAGACCATAAGAGGGATTTAGATTCTCTAGAATCTGACACCCTCTTCTGGAGTGTCTGAAGACGGCTACAGTGTACTTATATCTAATAAATAAATAAATAAATAAATAAATAAATAAATAAACATTTTTTAAAAAGTATAAGAAATAAAGAAAGACCAGGCAGGCCTGCCATCCTTATCTCTGTCTCTCTGTCTGTCTGTCTGTCTGATCCACTGGAACTGGAGATGGGCCACCATAAGGTGCTGGTAGTTTATCCCAGGTTCTCTGAAAGAGGAGACAATGCTGTTACTTGTTGAGCCCTCTCAGTGGCCCCACACTTCTTTAAATTTTTAGAAGTATATGTGAGGCTGTGTTTATGTACATCATATGCAGACCATAAGAGGGATTTAGGTTCTCCAGAATCTGACACCCTCTTTTGGAGTGTCTGTACAGCTATAGTGTACTTATATCTAATAAATAAATAAATAAATAAATAAATAAATAAATAAATAAACAAACAAACATTTTTTTTAAAAAAGGATAAGAAAGAAAGTAAGACCAGGCAGGCCTGCCATCCTTATCACTGTCTGTCTGTCTGTCTGTCTGATCCCTGGAACTGGAGATGGACCACCATATAGTTGCTGGTAGTTGATCCCAGGTTCTCTATAAGAGGAGACAATGCTGTTAATTGTTGAGCCCTTTCAGTGGCCGCACACATCTTATAATTTTTAGAAGTATATGTTAGGCTGTGTTTATGTACATCATATGCAGACCATAAGAGGGATTTAGATTCTCCAGAATCTGACACCCTCTTCTGGAGTGTCTGACCAGCTACAGTGTACTTTTATCTAATAAATACATAAATAAATAAATAAATAAATAAATAAATAAATAAATAAATAAATGAATAAACATTTTTAAAAATGTATAAGAAATAAAGACCAGGCAGGCCTGCCATCCTTATCTCTGTCTCTCTGTCTGTCTGTCTGTCTGATCCACTGGAACTGGAGATGGGACACCATAAGGTGCTGGTAGTTTATCCCAGGTTCTCTGAAAGAGGAGACTATGCTGTTAATTGTTGAGCCCTCTCAGTGGCCCCACCCATCTTTAAATTTTTAGAAGTATATGTGAGGCTGTGTTTATGTACATCATATACAGACCATAAGAGGGATTTAGATTCTCCAGAATCTGACACCCTCTTCAGGAGTGTCTGAAGACAGCTACAGTGTACTTATATCTAATAAATACATAAATAAATATATAAATAAACATTTTTTAAAAAGGATAAGAAAGAAATAAAGACCAGGCAGGCCTGCCATCCTTATCACTGTCTCTATGTCTGTCTGTCTGATCCCCTGGAACTGGAGATGGGCCACCATATAGTTGCTGGTAGTTGATCCCAGGTACTCTGTAAGAGGAGACAATGCTATTAATTGTTGAGGTTTTAGAGTGGCCCCACCCTTCTTTAAATTTTTAGCAGTATATGTGAGGCTGTGTTTATGTACATAATATGCAGACCATAAGAGGGATTTAGATTCTCCAGAATCTGACACCCTCTTCTGGAGTGTCTGAACAGCTAGAGTGTACTTATTTCTACTAAATACATAAATAAATAAATAAATAAATAAATAAATAAATAAATAAACATTTTTTAAAAAGGATAAGACAGAAAGAAAGACCTGGCACGCCTGCCATCCCTATCTCTGTCTGTCTGTCTGTCTGTCTGTCTATCTGATCTCTGGGAACTGGAGATGGGCCACGAATAGTTGCTGGTAGTTGATCCCAGGTTCTCTGGAAGAGGAGTCAGTGCTGTTAATTGTTGAGCCCTTTCAGTGGCCCCACCCATCATTAATTTTTAGAAGTATATGTGAGGCTGTGTTTATGTACATCATATGCAGACCATAAGAGGGATTTAGTTTTTCCAGAATCTGACACCCTCTTCTGGAGTGTCTGAACAGCTACAGTGTAATTATATCTAATAAATAAATAAATAAATAAATAAATAAATAAATGAATAAATAGATAAATAAATAAAAAAACATTTTTTTAAAAAAAGGATAAGAAAGAAAGAAAGACCAGGCAGGCCTGCCATCCTTATCACTGTCTGTCTGTCTGTCTGTCTGATCCCCTGGAACTGGAGATGGACCACCATATAGTTGCTGGTAGTTGATCCCAGGTTCTCTATAAGACGAGACAATGCTGTTAATTGTTGAGCCCTTTCAGTGTCCCCACAGATCTTTTAATTTTTAGAAGTATATGTTAGGCTGTGTTTATGTACATCATATGGAGACCATAAGAGGGAGTTAGATTCTCCAGAATCTGACACCCTCTACTGGAGTGTCTGAACAGCTACAGTGTACTTATATCTAATAATTATATAAATAAATAAATAAATAAATAAATAAATAAATAAATATTTTTTAAAAAGGATAAGAAAGAAAGAAAGAAAGAAAGAAAGACCAGGCAGGCCTGCCATCCTTATCTCTGTCTGTCTGTCTGTCTGTCTGATCCCCTGGAACTGGAGATGGGCCACTTTGTAGGTGCTGGAGGTTGATCCCAGGTTCTCTGGAAGAGGAGACAATGCTGTTCATTGTTGAGTCCTTTCAGTGGCCTTTTAATTTTTTAAGTATATGTGAGGCTGTGTTTATGTACATCATATTCAGACCATAAGAGGGATTTAGATTCTCTAGAATCTGACACCCTCTTCTGGAGTGTCTGAAGACGGCTACAGTGTAGTTATATCTAATAAATAAATAAATAAATAAATAAATAAATAAATAAATAAATAAATAAACATTTTTTAAAAAGTATAAGAAATAAAGAAAGACCAGGCAGGCCTGCCATCTTTATCTCTGTCTCTCTGTCTGTCTGTCTGTCTGTCTGATCTACTGGAACTGGAGATGGGCCACCATAAGGTGCTGGTAGTTTATCCCAGGTTCTCTGAGAGAGGAGACAATGCTGTTAATTGTTGAGCCCTCTCAGTGGCCCCACACATCTTTAAATTTTTAGAAGTATATGTTAGGCTGTGTTTATGTACATCATATGCAGACCATAAGAGGGATTTAGATTCTCCAGAATCTGACACCCTCTTCTGGAGTGTCTGAACAGCTACAGTGTACTTATATCTAATAATAAATAAATAAATAAATAAATAAATAAATAAATAAATAAATAAATAAATAAACATTTTTTTAAAAAAAGGATAAGAAAGAAAGACCAGGCAGGCCTGCCATCCTTATCACTGTCTGTCTCTCTGTCTGTCTGATCCCCTGGAACTGGAGATGGGCCACCTTTTAGTTGCTGGTTGTTGATCCCAGGTTCTCTGGAAGAGGAGACAATGCTGTTAATTGTTGAGTCCTTTCAGTGGCCCCACCTATTTATAATTTTTAGAAGTATATGTGAGGCTGTGTTTATGTACATCATATTCAGACCATAAGAGGGATTTAGATTCTCTAGAATCTGACACCCTCTTCTGGAGTGTCTGAAGACAGCTACAGTGTACTTATATCTACTAAATACATAAATAAATAAATAAATAAATAAATAAATAAATAAATAAATAAACATTTTTTAAAAAGTATAAGAAATAAAGAAAGACCAGGCAGGCCTGCCATCCTTATCTCTGTCTCTCTGTCTGTCTGTCTGTCTGATCCACTGGAACTGGAGACGGGCCACCATAAGGTGCTGGTAGTTTATCCCAGGTTCTCTGAAAGAGGAGACAATGCTGTTACTTGTTGAGCCCTCTCAGTGGCCCCACACTTCTTTAAATTTTTAGAAGTATATGTGAGGCTGTGTTTATGTACATCATATTCAGACCATAAGAGGGATTTAGATTCTCTAGAATCTGACACCCTCTTTTGGAGTGTCTGTACAGCTATAGTGTACTTATATCTAATAAATAAATAAATAAATAAATAAATAAATAAATAAATAAACAAACATTTTTTTTTTAAAAAGGATAAGAAAGAAAGTAAGACCAGGCAGGCCTGCCATCCTTATCACTGTCTGTCTGTCTGTCTGTCTGATCCCTGGAACTGGAGATGGACCACCATATAGTTGCTGGTAGTTGATCCCAGGTTCTCTATAAGAGGAGACAATGCTGTTAATTGTTGAGCCCTTTCAGTGGCCGCACACATCTTATAATTTTTAGAAGTATATGTTAGGCTGTGTTTATGTACATCATATGCAGACCATAAGAGGGATTTAGATTCTCCAGAATCTGACACCCTCTTCTTGAGTGTCTGACCAGCTACAGTGTACTTTTATCTAATAAATACATAAATAAATAAATAAATAAATAAATAAATAAATAAATAAATAAATAAACATTTTTAAAAATGTATAAGAAATAAAGACCAGGCAGGCCTGCCATCCTTATCTCTGTCTCTCTGTCTGTCTGTCTGTCTGATCCACTGGAACTGGAGATGGGACACCATAAGGTGCTGGTAGTTTATCCCAGGTTCTCTGAAAGAGGAGACTATGCTGTTAATTGTTGAGCCCTCTCAGTGGCCCCACCCATCTTTAAATTTTTAGAAGTATATGTGAGGCTGTGTTTATGTACATCATATACAGACCATAAGAGGGATTTAGATTCTCCAGAATCTGACACCCTCTTCAGGAGTGTCTGAAGACAGCTACAGTGTACTTATATCTAATAAATACATAAATAAATATATAAATAAACATTTTTTTAAAAAGGATAAGAAAGAAATAAAGACCAGGCAGGCCTGCCATCCTCATCACTGTCTCTATGTCTGTCTGTCTGATCCCCTGGTACTGGAGATGGGCCACCATATAGTTGCTGGTAGTTGATCCCAGGTACTCTGTAAGAGGAGACAATGCTATTAATTGTTGAGGTTTTAGAGTGGCCCCACTCTTCTTTAAATTTTTAGAAATATATGTGAGGCTCTGTTTATGTACATCATATGCAGACCATAAGAGGGATTTAGATTCTCCAGAATCTGACACCCTCTTCTGGAGTGTCTGAACAGCTAGAGTGTACTTATTTCTACTAAATACATAAATAAATAAATAAATAAATAAATAAACATTTTTTAAAAAGGATAAGACAGAAAGAAAGACCTGGCACGCCTGCCATCCATATCTCTGTCTGTCTGTCTGTCTGTCTGTCTATCTGATCTCTGGGAACTGGAGATGGGCCACGAATAGTTGCTGGTAGTTGATCCCAGGTTCTCTGGAAGAGGAGTCAGTGCTGTTAATTGTTGAGCCCTTTCAGTGGCCCCACCCATCTTTAAATTTTTAGAAGTATATGTGAGGCTGTGTTTATGTACATCATATGCAGACCATAAGAGGGATTTAGTTTTTCCAGAATCTGACACCCTCTTCTGGAGTGTCTGAACAGCTACAGTGTACTTATATCTAATAAATAAATAAATAAATAAATGAATAAATAAATAAATAAAAAAACATTTTTTTAAAAAAAGGATAAGAAAGAAAGAAAGACCAGGCAGGCCTGCCATCCTTATCACTGTCTGTCTGTCTGTCTGTCTGATCCCCTGGAACTGGAGATGGACCACTATATAGTTGCTGGTAGTTGATCCCAGGTTCTCTATAAGACGAGACAATGCTGTTAATTGTTGAGCCCTTTCAGTGTCCCCACAGATCTTTTAATTTTTAGAAGTATATATTAGGCTGTGTTTATGTACATCATATGGAGACCATAAGAGGGAGTTAGATTCTCCAGAATCTGACACCCTCTACTGGAGTGTCTGAAGACAGCTACAGTGTAGTTATATCTAATAAATAAATAGATAAATAAATAAATAAATAAATAAACATTTTTTAAAAAGGATAAGAAAGAAAGAAAGACCAGGCAGTCCTGCCATCTTTATCTCTGTGTCTCTGTCTGTCTGTCTGTCTGATCCACTGAAACTGGAGATGGGCCACCATAAGGTGCTGGTAGTTTATCCCAGGTTCTCTGAAAGAGGAGACAATGCTGTTAATTGTTGAGCCCTCTCAGTGGCCCCACACATCTTTAAATTTTTAGAAGTATATGTGAGGCTGTGTTTATGTACATCATATGCAGACCATAAGAGGGATTTAGATTCTCCAGTGTCTGACACCCTCTTCTGGAGTGTCTGAAGACAGCTACAGTGTACTTATATCTAATAAATACATAAATAAATATATAAATAAACATTTTTTTAAAAAGGATAAGAAAGAAAGAAAGACCAGGCAGGCCTGCCATCCTTATCACTGTCTGTCTGTCTGTCTGTCTGATCCCCTGGACATGGAGATGGGCCACCATATAGTTGCTGGTAGTTGATCCCAGGTACTCTGGAAGAGGAGACAATGCTGTTAATTGTTGAGCTTTTAGAGTGGCCCCACTCTTCTTTAAATTTTTAGAAATATATGTGAGGCTCTGTTTATGTACATCATATGCAGACCATAAGAGGGATTTAGATTCTCCAGAATCTGACACCCTCTTCTGGAGTGTCTGAAGACAGCTACAGTGTACTTATATATAATAAATACATAAATAAATAAATAAATAAATAAATAAATAAATAAATAAACATTTTTGAAAACAGGAAAAGAAACAAAGTAAGACCAGGCAGGCCTGCCATCCTTATCTCTGTCTGTCTGTCTGTCTGTCTGATCCCCTGGAACTGGAGATGTGCCACTATATAGTAGCTGGTAGTTGATCCAAGGTTCTCTGGAAGAGGAGACAATGCTGTTAATTGTTGAGCCCTTTCAGTGGCCCCACACTTTTTAAATATTTAGAAGTATATGTGAGGCTGTGTTTATGTACATCATATTCAGATTATAAGAGGATTTAGATTCTCCAGAGTCTGACACCCTCTTCTGGAGTGTCTGAAGACAGCTACAGTGTACTTATATCTAATAAATACATAAATAAATATATAAATAAACATTTTTTTAAAAAGGATAAGAAAGAAAGAAAGACCAGTCAGGCCTGCCATTCTTATCACTGTCTGTATGTCTGTCTGTCTGATCCCCTGGAACTGGAGATGGGCCACCATATAGTTGCTGGTAGTTGATCCCAGGTACTCTGGAAGAGGAGACAATGCTGTTAATTGTTGAGCTTTTAGAGTGGCCCCACCCTTCTTTAAATTTTTAGAAGTATATGAGAGGCTGTGTTTATGTACATCATATGCAGACCATAACAGGGATTTAGATTTTCCAGAATCTGACACCCTCTTCTGGAGTGTCTGAAGACAGCTACAGTGTACTTATATCGAATAAATACATAAATAAATATATAAATAAACATTTTTTTAAAAAGGATAAGAAAGAAAGAAAGACCAGGCAGGCCTGCCATCCTTATCACTGTCTGTATGTCTGTCTGTCTGATCCCCTGGAACTGGAGATGGGCCACCATATAGTTGCTGGTAGTTGATCCCAGGTTATCTGGAAGAGGAGACAATGCTGTTAATTGTTGAGCCCTTTCAGTGGCGCCACCCATCTTTAAATATTTAGAAGTATATGTGAGGCTGTGTTTATGTACATAATATGCAGACCATAAGAGGGATTTAGATTCTCCAGAATCTGACACCCTCTTCTGGAGTGTCTGAAGACAGCTACAGTGTACTTATATCTAATAAATAAATAGATAAATAAATAAATAAACATTTTTTAAAAAGGATAAGAAAGAAAGAAAGACCAGGCAGGCCTGCCATCCATATCTCTGTCTGTCTGTCTGTCTGTCTATCTGATCCCCGGGAACTGGAGATGGGCCACCATATAGTTGCTGGTAGTTGATCCAAGGTTCTCTGGAAGAGGAGATAATGCTGTTAATTGTTGAGCCATTTCAGTGGCCCCACACTTCTTTAAATATTTAGAAGTATATGTGAGGCTGTGTTTATGTATATCATATTCGGATTATAAGAGGATTTAGATTCTCCAGAATCTGACACCCTATACTGGAGTGTCTGAAGACAACTACAGTGTACTTATATAAAATAAATACATAAATAAATAAATAAATAAATAAATAAACATTTTTTTAAAAAGGATAAGAAAGAAAGTAAGACCAGGCAGGCCTGCCATCCTTATCTCTGTCTCTCTGTCTGTCTGTCTGTCTGATCCCCTGGAACTGGAGATGGGCTACCATAAGGTTGCTGGTAGTTGATCCCAGGGTTCTGGAAGAGGAGACAATGCTGTTAATTGTTGAGCTCTATCAGTGGCCCTGCCCATCTTTAAATATTTACAAGTATATGTGAGGCTGTGTTTATGTACATCATATGCAGACCATAATAGGGATTTAGATTCTCCAGAATCTGACACCCTCTTCTGGAGTGTCTGAAGACAGCTACAGTGTACTTAATTCTAATAAATACATAAATAAATAAATAAATAAATAAACATTTTTTAAAAAGGATAAGAAAGAAAACAAGACCAGGCAGGCCTGCCATCCTTATCTTTGTCTGTCTGTCTGTCTGTCTGCCTGATCCCCTGGAACTGGAGATGGGCCACCATATAGTTGCTGGTAGTTGATCCCAGGTTCTCTGGAAGAGGAGACAATGCTGTTAATTTTTGCGCCCTTTCAGTGGCTCCACCCATTTTTAATTTTTAGAAGTATATGTGATGCTGTGTTTATGTACATCATATTCAGACCATAAGAGGGATTTAGATTCTCTATAATCTGTCACCCTCTTCTGGAGTGTCTGAAGACGGCTACAGTGTACTTATATCTAATAAATACATATATGAATAAATAAATAAATAAACATTTTTTAAAACGAATAAGAAATAAAGAAAGACCAGGCAGGCCTGCCATCCTTATCTCTGTCTCTCTGTCTGTCTGTCGGTCTGATCCACTGGAACTGGAGATGGGCCACCATAAGGTGCTGGTAGTTTATCCCAGGTTCTCTGAAAGAGGAGACAATGCTGTTAATTGTTGAGCCCTCCCAGTGGCCCCACACAACTTTAAATTTTTAGAAGTATATGTGAGGCTGTGTTTATGTACATAATATGCAGACCATAAGAGGGATTTAGATTCTCCAGAATCTGACACCCTCTTCTGGAGTGTCTGAAGACAGCTACAGTGTACTTATATCTAATAAATAAATAGATAAATAAATAAATAAACATTTTTTAAAAAGGATAAGAAAGAAAGAAAGACCAGGCAGGCCTGCCATCCATATCTCTGTCTGTCTGTCTGTCTGTCTATCTGATCCCCGGGAACTGGAGATGGGCCACCATATAGTTGCTGGTAGTTGATCCAAGGTTCTCTGGAAGAGGAGATAATGCTGTTAATTGTTGAGCCATTTCAGTGGCCCCACACTTCTTTAAATATTTAGAAGTATATGTGAGGCTGTGTTTATGTATATCATATTCAGATTATAAGAGGATTTAGATTCTCCAGAATCTGACACCCTATACTGGAGTGTCTGAAGACAACTACAGTGTACTTATATAAAATAAATACATAAATAAATAAATAAATAAATAAATAAATAAACATTTTTTTAAAAAGGATAAGAAAGAAAGTAAGACCAGGCAGGCCTGCCATCCTTATCTCTGTCTCTCTGTCTGTCTGTCTGTCTGATCCCCTGGAACTGGAGATGGGCTACCATAAGGTTGCTGGTAGTTGATCCCAGGGTTCTGGAAGAGGAGACAATGCTGTTAATTGTTGAGCTCTATCAGTGGCCCTGCCCATCTTTAAATATTTACAAGTATATGTGAGGCTGTGTTTATGTACATCATATGCAGACCATAATAGGGATTTAGATTCTCCAGAATCTGACACCCTCTTCTGGAGTGTCTGAAGACAGCTACAGTGTACTTAATTCTAATAAATACATAAATAAATAAATAAATAAATAAACATTTTTTAAAAAGGATAAGAAAGAAAACAAGACCAGGCAGGCCTGCCATCCTTATCTTTGTCTGTCTGTCTGTCTGTCTGCCTGATCCCCTGGAACTGGAGATGGGCCACCATATAGTTGCTGGTAGTTGATCCCAGGTTCTCTGGAAGAGGAGACAATGCTGTTAATTTTTGCGCCCTTTCAGTGGCTCCACCCATTTTTAATTTTTAGAAGTATATGTGATGCTGTGTTTATGTACATCATATTCAGACCATAAGAGGGATTTAGATTCTCTATAATCTGTCACCCTCTTCTGGAGTGTCTGAAGACGGCTACAGTGTACTTATATCTAATAAATACATATATGAATAAATAAATAAATAAACATTTTTTAAAACGAATAAGAAATAAAGAAAGACCAGGCAGGCCTGCCATCCTTATCTCTGTCTCTCTGTCTGTCTGTCGGTCTGATCCACTGGAACTGGAGATGGGCCACCATAAGGTGCTGGTAGTTTATCCCAGGTTCTCTGAAAGAGGAGACAATGCTGTTAATTGTTGAGCCCTCCCAGTGGCCCCACACAACTTTAAATTTTTAGAAGTATATGTGAGGCTGTGTTTATGTACATCATATGCAGACCATAAGAGGGATTTAGATTCTCCAGAATCTGTAACCCTCTTCTGGAGTGTCTGAAGACAGCTACAGTGTACTTATATCTAATAAATCCATAAATAAATATATAAATAAACATTTTTTTAAAAGGATAAGAAAGAAAGAAAGACCAGGCAGGCCTGCCATCCTTATCACTGTCTGTATGTCTGTCTGTATGATCCCCTGGAACTGGAGATGGGCCACCATATAGTTGCTGGTAGTTGATCCCAGGTACTCTGGAAGAGGAGACAATGCTGTTAATTGTTGAGCTTTTAGAGTGGCCCCACCCTTCTTTAAATTTTTAGAAGTATATGTGAGGCTGGGTTTATGTACATCATATGCAGACCATAAGAGGGATTTAGATTCTCCAGAATCTGACACCCTCTTCTGCAGTGTGTGAACAGCTACAGTGTACTTATATCTAATAAATAATTAAATAAATAAATAAACAAACATTTTTTTAAAAAAAGGATAAGAAAGAAAGAAAGACCAGGCAGGCCTGCCACCCTTATCACTGTCTGTCTGTCTGTCTGTCTGATCCCCTGGAACTGGAGATGGACCACCATAGAGTTGCTGGTGGTTGATCCCAGGTTCTCTATAAGAGGAGACAATGCTGTTAATTTTTGAGCCCTTTCAGTGGCCCCACACATCTTTTAATTTTTAGAAGTATATGTTAGGCTGTGTTTATATACATCATATGCAGACCATAAGAGGGATTTAGATTCTCCAGAATCTGACACCCTCTTCTGGAGTGTCTGAAGACAGCTACAGTGTACTTATATCTAATAAATACATAAATAAATATATAAATAAACATTTTTTTAAAAAGGATAAGAAAGAAAGAAAGACCAGGCAGGCCTGCCATCCTTAGCACTGTCTGTCTGTCTGTCTGTCTGATCCCCTGGAACTGGAGATGGGCCACCATATAGTTGCTGGTAGTTGATCCCAGGTACTCTGGAAGAGGAGACAATGCTGTTAATTGTTGAGCTTTTAGAGTGGCCCCACCCTTCTTTAAATTTTTAGAAGTATATGTGAGGCTGTGTTTATGTACATCATATGCAGACCATAAGAGGGATTTAGATTCTCCAGAATCTGACAACCTCTTCTGGAGTGTCTGAACAGCTACAGTGTACTTATATCTAATAAATAAATAAATAAATAAACATTTTTTAAAAAGGATATGACAGAAAGAAAGACCAGGCAGGCCTGCCATCCATATCTCTGTCTGTCTGTCTGTCTTTCAATCTGATCCCTGGGAACTGAAGATGGGCCACGAATAATTGCTGGTAGTTGATCCCAGGTTCTCTGGAAGAGGAGACAATGCTGTTAATTGTTGAGCCCTTTCAGTGGCGCCACCCATCTTTAAATATTTAGTAGTAAATGTGAGGCTGAGTTTATGTACATCATATGCAGACCATAAGAGGGATTTAGATTCTCCAGAATCTGACACCCTCTTCTGGAGTGTCTGAAGACAGCTACAGTGTACTTATATCTAATAAATAAATAAATAAGTAAATAAATAAATAAATAAATAAATAAATAAACATTTTTTTAAAAAAAGAATAAGAAAGAAAGAAAGACCAGGCATGACTGCCATCCTTATCACTGTCTGTCTGTCTGTCTGTCTGATCCCCTGGAACTGGAGATGGGCCACAATATAGTTGCTGGTAGTTGATCCCAGGTCCTCTGGAAGAGGAGACAATGCTGTTAATTGTTGAGCCCTTTCAGTGGCCCCACCCATCTTTAAATTTTTAGAAGTATATGTGAGGCTGTGTTTATGTACATCATATGCAGACCATAAGAGGGATATAGATTCCCCAGAATCTGACACCCTCTTCTGGAGAGTCTGAAGACAGCTAGAGTGTACTTATATCTAATAAGTACATAAATAAATAAATAAATAAATAAATAAACATTTTTTAAAAGGATAAGAAAGAAAGAAAAATCAGGCAGGCCTGCCATCCTTATCACTGTCTGTCTGTCTGTCTGTCTGATCCCATGCAACTTGAGATGGGCCACCATATAGTTGCTGGTAGTTGATCCCACGTTCTCTGGAAGAGGAGACAATGGTGTTAATTGTTGAGCCCTTTCAGTGGGCCCACCCAACTTTAAATTTTTAGAAGTATATGTGAGGCTGTGTTTATGTACATCATATGCAGACCATAAGAGGGATTTAGATTCTCCAGAATATGACACCCTCTTCTAGAGTGTCTGAAGACAACTACAGTGTACTTATATCTAATAAATACATAAATAAATAAATAAACATTTTTTAAAAAGAATAAGAAAGAAAGAAAGACCAGGCAGGCCTGCCACCTTGTCTGTCTGTCTGTCTGTCTGTCTATCTGTCAGATACCCTGGAACTGGAGATGGGCCACCATATAGTTGCTGGTAGTTGATCCCAGGTTCTCTGGAAGAGGAGACAATGCTGTTAGTTGTTGAGCCCTTTCAGTGGCCCCACCCATCTTTAAATTTTTAGAAGTATATGTGAGGCTGTGTTCATGTATATCATATGTAGACCATAAGAGGCATATTGATTCTCCAGAATCTGCACCGTCTTCTGGAGAGTCTGTAGACAGCTACAGTGTACTTATATCTTAAATACATAAATAAATAAATAAATGAATAAATGAATAAATAAATAAATAAATAAACATTTTTTTAAAAGGATAAGAAAGAAAGAAAAATCAGGCAGGCCTGCCATCCTTATCTCTGTCAGTCTGTCTGTCTTTCTGTCTGATCCCTTGGAACTGGAGATGGGCCACCATATAGTTGCTGTTAGTTGATCCCAGGTTCTCTGGAAGAAGAGACAATGCTGTTAATTGTTGAGCCCTTTCAGTGGCTCCACCTATCTTTAAATTTTTAGAAGTATATGTTAGGCTGTGTTTATGTACATCATATGCAGACCATAAGAGGGATTTATATTCTCCAGAATCTGACACCCTCTTCTGGAGTGTCTGAAGACAAGTAGAGTGTACTTATATCTAATAAATAAATAAATAAATAAATAAATAAATAAATAAATAAACATTATTTTAAAAGGATAAGAAAGAAAGAAAAACCAGGCAGGCCTGCCCTCCTTATCTCTGTCTGTCTGTCTGTCTGTCTGATCACCTGGAACTGGAGATGGGCCACCATATAGTTGCTGGTAGTTGATCCCAGGTTCTCTGGAAGAAGAGACAATGCTGTTAATTGTTGAGCCCTTTCAGTGGCCCCACCCATCTTAAATTTTTAGAAGTGTATGTGAATCTGTGTTTATGTCCATCATATGCAGACCATAAGAGGGATTTATATTCTCCAGAATCTGACACCCTCTTCTGGAGTGTCTGAAGACAGCTACAGTGTACTTATATCTAATAAATCCATAAATAAATGAATAAACATTTTTTAAAAAGGATAAGAAAGAAAGAAAAACCAGGGAGGCCTGCCACCCTTGTCTGTCTGTCTCTTTGTCTGCCTGATCCCCTGGAACTGGAGATGGGCCACCATATAATTGCTGGTAGTTGATCCCAGGTTCTCTGGTAGTGGAGATAATGCTGTTAATTGTTGAGCCCTTTCAGTGGCCCCACACCACTTTAAATTTTTAGAAGTATATGTGAGGCTGTGTTTATGTACATCATATGCAGACCATAAGAGGGATTTAGATTCTCCAGAATCTGACACCCTCTTCAGGAGTGTATGAAGACAGCTACAGTGTACTTATATATAATAAATAAATAAATAAATAAATAAATAAATAAATAAACATTTTTTTAAAAGTATAAGAAAGAAAGAAAGACCACGCAGGCCTCCATCCTTATCTCTGTCTGTCTGTCTGTCTGTCTGATACCCTGGAACTGGAGATGGGCCACCATATAGTTGCTGGTAGTTTATCCAACGTTCTCTGGAAGAGGAGACAATGCTGTTAATTGTTGATCCCTTTCTGTGGCCCCACCCATCTTTAAATTTTTAGAAGTATATGTGAGGCTGTGCTTATGTACTTCATATGCAGACCATAAGAGGGATTTAGATTCTCCAGAATCTGACACCCTCTTCTGTAGTGTCTGAAGATAGCTACAGTGAACTTATATCTAATAAATAAATAAATAAATAAATAAATAAATAAACAAACATTTTTTAAAAAGGATAAGAAAGAAAGAAAGACCAGGCAGGGCTGCCATCCTTATCTTTGTCTGTCTGTCTGTCTCTCTGTTTGTCTGTCTGTCTGATCTCCTGGAACTGGAGATGGGCCACCATTTTGTTGCTGGTAGTTGATCCCAGGTCTTCTGAAGAGGAGACAATGCTGTTAATTGTTCAGCCCTTTCAGTGGCCCCACTCATCTTTATAATTTCTAGAAGTAAATGTGATGCTGTGTTTATGTACATCATATTCACACCATTAAAGAGGGATTTATATTCTCCAGAATCTGACACCGTCTTTTGGAGTGTCTATGACGGATACAGTGTACTTATATCTAATAAATACATAAATAAAGAAATAAACATTTTTTTAAAAAGATAAGAAAAAAAGAAAGACCAGGCAGGCCTGCCATTCTTATCACTGTCTGTATGTCTGTCTGTCTGATCCTCTGGACCTGGAGATGGGCCACCATAGAGTTGCTTGTAGTTGATCCCAGGTTCTCTGGAAGAGGAGACAATGCTGTTAATTGTTGAGCCCTTTCAGTGGCCCCACCCATCTTTAAATTTTTAGAAGTATATGCGAGGCTGTGTTTATGTACCGAATATGCAGACCATAAGAGGGATTTAGATTTTCCAGAATCTGACACCCTCTTCTGGAGTGTCTGAAGACAGCTACAGTGTACTTATATCTAATAAATTCATAAATAAACAAATGAACATTTTTTAAAAAGGATAATAAAGAAAGAGAGACCAGGCAAGCCTGCCATCCTTGTCTGTCTGTCTGTCTGATCCCCTGGAAATGGAGATGGGCCACCATATAATTGCTGGTAGTTGATCCCAGGTTCTCTGGAAGAGGAGTCAGTGCTGTTAATTGTTGAGCCCTTTCAGGGGCCCCACCCATCTTTAAATTTTCACAAGTATATGTGAGGCTGTGTTCATGTACATCATATGCAGACCATAAGAGGGATATAGATTCTCCAGAATCTGACACCCTCTTCGGTAGTGTTTGAAGACAGCTACAGTGTACTTAAATCTAATAAATACATACTTAAATTAATAAACATTTTTTAAAAAAGATAAGAAAGAATGAAAGACCAGGTAGGCCTGCCATCCTTAACTCTATCTGTCTGTATGTCTGTCTGTCTGTCTGATCCCCTGGAACTGGAGATGGGCCACCATATAGTTGCTGGTAGTTGATCCCAGGTTATCTATAAGAGGAGACAATGCTGTTAATTGTTGATCCCTTTCATTGGCCCCACACATGTTTAAATTTTTAGAAGTAAATGTGAGGCTGTGTTTATGTACATCATATGCAGACCATAAGAGGGATATAGATTCTCCAGAATCTGACACCCTCTTCTGGAGTGTCTGAAGACAGCTACAGTGTACTTATATCTAATAAATACATAAATAAATAAATAAATAAATAAATAAATAAATAAACATTTTTTAAAAGGGATAAGAAAGAAGGAAAAACCAGACAGGCCTGCCATCCTTGTCTGTCTTTCTCTCTGTCTGTCTGTCTTGCCTAGCCCCTTGAGTAGCCTAGCCTAGTCCCTTGCCTTGACTAGCCCAGCCCCTTGCCTAGCCTAGCCTAGCCCAGCCCTGCCTTGCCTAGCCCTGCCTATCCCAGTCTTTAACCAGGCTGGCCTCGAACTCAGAAACTGACTGCCTCTGCCTCCAGAGTGCTCTCATTAAGACCTCGAGCCACCACTGATTGTTGTGTTTTCTAAGTCTTACATAGGTATGGTCTGTTTCTCAGCTGTGAAACCCTAATTAACACGTGTAGTCTGTCCTAGGTCAGCCATAGCTACAGACTGAGGCCTTTTCTAAAACAAAACAAAAGAAAACAAAAAATAGAAATAATAAAATAAATAAATTAAGCAACCACATGATATCTTTTCTTTCTTTCAATGATACTCAGAGCTTGAAGCAGTTCACCCATGAGACCTCAGCTCCGGACATTGAGGCTCTTTCCCTAACATGTATTATGGCTGAACCTGAGGGGTTCTACTGCTGATTTGGGTCCCCCACTTTAAAAAAATAGTTGTTTTCAAAGGCTGCAGGTTCTTAGCCCTGTTCCTTGTTACAGTTGAGTCACAGCCCTGAAAGTTCAGTGCTAGTTAAAGGCACTGAGAAGGGCTTCCTATAGACATCAAAGACCAAGTCTTTGTTTTTAAAAAGTTAATCTGGATTCCCCCACCCCCTGGCATCCTTAGAATTCCTAGAAAGGAAGGCAGGGACCTGGGCAGAAAGGTGCAAGGCTACTGGTGTTTGTAAGTGGTAACAGAAAGCTTTCTCTTGTTGGTACCCTACCCCAAGTTAAACTGTCACTTCTTTTTCCTAGTTGTTGTTTTGTCGGTTTGTATTCTCAACATAGACCCTTTTCCTTCCTAACCTTGGTTGTCCTGAACCTTACTGTCCTTGAACTCAGTGATTTGCCTGTCTTGCTGGGATGAAACTGTGAGCTACCATCCAGAAGGAAGCACCCTGCTGAGGTTAGATTGGGGTCTCTTCCATTTTCCTCTATGAACATGCATATGGCAGGCCTGATCTTTCTTTTTTACTTTTCCTTTTCTTTTTAAAGATTTATTTATTTATTATATTTAAGTATGCTGTAGCTATCTTCAGACAGTCCAGAAGAGGGTGTCAGATTCTGAAGAATCTAAATCATTCTTATTGTCTGCATATGATGTATATAAACACAGCCTCACATATACTCAAAAAAAAAAAAAAGAAAGATATGGCTACAGAGAGGGCTCAACAATTAAGAGCATTGTCTCCTCTTCCAGAGAACCTGGGCTCAATTACCAGTATTATATATGGTGGCCCATCTCCAGTTCCAGGGGATCTAATACTCTGTTCTGGAGTCTGTGGGCACAGCATACACATGCAAAACATTCTTACACAATCATTGAGAGAGGAGAGAGAGGGGTTGAGAGAGAGGGGAGGTAATCATACCTCCTGACGAGTTTGAAGACCTGAGCTTCATCACTCACACAAATAAATAAATGCAAAATATTTTTTTATAAATAAACTCTGCCATTGCCCTTTAAAAATTCCTAGAAAACAAGTTTTATAAGCAAAAGTTATATTTACTATATCTAAAGGACAGTCATGAGCATATTCAATAAATAGAAAAAGGCCTGTTAGTCTTAGAAATGGAAAAGACAAACCAAGGAAGGTTTGCAATTACATAATGAGGCAGCTCAGCCCAGCTCTAAGGTTGGAAATAAGACTCGAGAATAGGATACACCTGAAGACAGCCAGCCATTGTTTTTTGTTTTGGAGGCTGAAAGGATACACCTGAAGACAGCCAATGCTGTGTGATGGTGATCTGGTATTTTTTTTTTTAATTTTTAAAAACTTTAACACTTTTTATAAAACTTTTATAAAAACTTTTTATTATAAACTTTTCTTTCTTTCTTTCTTTCTTTCCTCACCCTAGCCCCTACCCTAGCCCTGTCTTTCACCAGGGTGGCCTCAAACTCAGAAACTGACTGCCTCTGCCTACAGAGTGCTCTCATTAAGAGCTTGAGCCACCACTGAATGTAGGGTTTTCTAAGCCTTACCTTGCTCTTGGTGTCTGTTCTCAGCTGTGAAACCCTAATTAACACAAGTAGGCAGTCCTGGGTCAGCCAGAGCTACAGACTGAGGACTTCTCTAAAAACAAATAAAACAAAACAAAACAACAAATAGAAATAATAAAATACATAAATTAAGAAACCACAGCATAGCTTTTCTCTCTCTAGGTGGTACTCAGAAATTCCAGCAGTTGGCCTGTGACACCTCACCTCAGTATATGTGAGGCTGTGTTTATGTACATCATATGCAGAACATAAGAGGGATTTACATTCTCCAGAATCTGAAACCCTCCTCTGGAGTGTCTGAAGACAGTGTACTTATATCTAAGAAATAAATAAATAAATAAATAAATAAATAAATAAATAAATATTTTTTAAAAAGGATAAGAAAGAAAGAAAGACCAGGCAGGCCTGCCATCCTTATCTCTGTCTCTCTGTCTGTCTGTCTGTCTGATCCACTGAAACTGGAGATGGGCCACCATAAGGTGCTGGTAGTTTATCCCAGGTTCTCTGAAAGAGGAGACAATGCTGTTAATTGTTGAGCCCTCTCAGTGGCCCCACACATCTTTAAATTTTTAGAAGTATATGTGAGGCTGTGTTTATGTACATCATATGCAGACCATAAGAGGGATTTAGATTCTCCAGAATCTGACACCCTCTTCTTGATTGTTTGAAGACAGCTACATTGTACTTATATCAAATAAATACATAAATATATGAATAAACATTTTTTAAAAAGGATAAGAAAGACAGAAAAAAAGACCAGGTAGGCCTGCCATCATTATCCTTGTCTGTCTGTCTGTCTGTCTGATCACCTGGAACTGGAGATGGGCCACCATATAGTTGCTGGTAGTTGATCCCAGGATCTCTGGTAGAGTTGACAATGCTGTTAATTGTAGAGACCTTTAAGTGGCCCCACACATATTTTAATTTTTAGAAGTATATGTGAGGCTGTGTTTATGTACATCATATGCAGACCATAAGAGGGATATCGATACTCCAGAATCTGACACCCTCTTCTGGAGTGTCTGAAGATAGCTACAGTGTACTTATATCTAATAAATAAATAAATAAATAAATAAACAAACATTTTTTAAAAAGGATAAGAAAGAAAGAAAGACCAGGCAGGACTGCCATCCTTATCTATGTCTGTTTGTCTGTCTGTCTGATCCTCTGGAACTGGAGAGGGGCCACCATAGAATTGCTTGTAGTTGATCCCAGGTTCTCTGGAAAAGGAGACAATGCTTTTAATTGTTGAGCCCTTTCAGTGGGCCCACACATCTTTAAATTTTTAGAAGTATATGTGAGGCCGTGTTTATGTACATCATATGCAGACCATAAGAGGGATTTAGATTCTCCAGAATATGACACCCTCTTCTAGAGTGTCTGAAGACAGCTTCAGTGTACTTATATCTAATAAATACATAAATAAATAAATAAACATTTTTTAAAAAGTATAAGAAAGAAAGAAAGACCAGGCAGGCCTGCCACCATGTCTGTCTGTCTGTCTGTCTGTCTATCTGTCAGATACCCTGGAACTGGAGATGAGCCACCATATAGTTGATGGTAGTTGATTCCAGGTTCTCTGGAAGAGGAGACAATGCTGTTAATTGTTGAGCCCTTTCAGTGGCCCCACCCATCTTTAAATTTTTAGAAATATATGTGAGGCTGTGTTCATGTACATCATATGCAGACCATAGGAGGGATATCGATTCTCCAGAATCTGACACCCTCTTCTGGAGTGCCTGAAGACAGCTACAGTGTACTTATATCTAATAAATAAATAAATAAATAAATAAATAAATGAATAAATAAATAAATAAATAAATAAACATTTTTTAAAAAGGATAAGAAAGAAAGAAAAATCAGGCAGGCCTGCCATCCTTATCTCTGTCTGTCTGTATGTCTGTCTTATCCCCTGGAACTTGAAATGGGCCACCATATAGTTGCTGGTAGTTTATCCCACGTTCTCTGGAAGAAGAGACAATGCTGTTAATTGTTGAGTCCTTTCAGTGGGCTCACCCATCTTTAAATTTTTAGAAGTATATGTGAGGCTGTTTTTATGTACATCATATGCAGACCATAAGAGGGATTTAGATTCTCCAGAAGATGACACACTCTTCTAGAGTGTCTGAAGACTGCTACAGTGTACTTATATCTAATAAATTCATAAATAAACAAATAAACATTTTTAAAAAAGGATAATAAAGAAAGAGAGACCAGGCAAGCCTGCCATCCTTGTCTGTCTGTCTGTCTGTCTGTTCCCCTGGAACTAGAGATGGGCCACCATATAAATGCTGGTAGTTGATCCCATGTTCTCTTTAAACGGAGTCAGTGCTGTTAATTGTTGAGCCCTTTCAGTGGCCCCACCCATCTATAAATTTTTAGAAGTATATGTGAGGCTGTGTTCATGTACATCATATGCAGACCATAAGAGGGATATAGATTCTCCAGAATCTGACACCCTCTTCGGGAGTGTTTGAAGAGAGCTACAGTGTACTTATATCTAATAAATACATACTTAAATTAATGAACATTTTTTAAAAAGGATAAGAAAGAATGAAAGACCAGGTAGGCCTTCCATCCTTAACTCTATCTGTCTGTATGTCTGTCTGTCTGTCTGATCCCCTGGAACTGGAGATGGGCCACCATATAGTTCCTGGTAGTTGATCACAGGTTCTCTGGTAGAGGAGACAATGCTGTTAATTGTTGAGCCATTTCAGTTGCCCCAACCATCTTTAAATTTTTAGAAGTATATGTGAGGCTGTGTTCATGTACATCATATGCAGACCATAAGAGGGATATTGATTCTCCAGAATCTGACACCCTCTTCTGGAGAGTCTGAAGACAGCTACAGTGTACTTATATCTAATAAATACATAAATAAATAAATAAATAAATAAATGAATAAATAAATAAATAAATGAACATTTTTTAAAAAGGATAAGAAAGAAAGAAAAATCAGGCAGGCCTGCCATCCTTATCTCTGTCTGTCTGTCTGTCTGTCTGTCTGTCTTATCCCCTGGAACTTGAGATGGGCCACCATATAGTTGCTTGTAGTTGATCCAAGGATCTCTGGAAGAGGAGACAATGCTGTTAATTGTTGAGCCCTTTCAGTGGGCCCACACTTCTTTAAATTTTTATAAGTATATGTGAGGCTGTGTTTATGTACATCATATGCAGACCATAAGAGGGATTTAGATTACCCAGAAGATGACACCCTCTTCTAGAGTGTCTGAAGACAGCTAAAGTGTACTTATATCTAATAAATACATACTTAAATTAATAAACATTTTTTAAAAGTATAAGAAAGAAAGAAAGACCAGGCAGGCCTCCATCCTTATCTCTGTCAGTCTGTCTGTCTGTCTGATCCATTGGAACTGGAGATGGGCCACTATATAGTTGCTGTTAGTTGATCCCAGGTTCTCTGGAAGAAGAGACAATGCTGTTAATTGTTGAGCCCTTTCAGTGGCTCCACCTATCTTTAAATTTTTAGAAGTATATGTTAGGCTGTGTTTATGTACATCATATGCAGACCATAAGAGGGATTTAGATTCTCCAGAATCTGACACCCTCTTCTGGAGTGTCGAAGACAACTACAGTGTACTTATATCTAATAAATAAATAAATAAATAAATAAATAAATAAACATTATTTTAAAAGGATAAGAAAGAAAGAAAAACCAGGCAGGCCTGCCCTCCTTATCTCTGTCTGTCTGTCTGTCTGTCTGATCCCCTGGAACTGGAGATGGGCCACCATATAGTTGCTGGTAGTTGATCCCAGGTTTTCTGGAAGAAGAGACAATGCTGTTAATTGTTGAGCCCTTTCAGTGGCCCCACCCATCTTAAATTTTTAGAAGTGTATGTGAATCTGTGTTTATGTCCATCATATGCAGACCATAAGAGGGATTTATATTCTCCAGAATCTGACACCCTCTTCTGGAGTGTCTGAAGACAGCTACAGTGTACTTATATCTTATAAATACATAAATAAATAAATAAACATTTTTTAAAAAGGATAAGAAAGAAAGAAAAACCAGGTAGGACTGCCACCCTTGTCTGTCTGTCTCTTTGTCTTCCTGATCCCCTGGAACTGGAGATGGGCCACCATATAGTTGCTGGTAGTTGATCCCAGGTTCTCTGTTAGAGGAGACAATGCTGTTAATTTTTGAGCCCTTTCAGTGCCCCCACACATCTTTAAATTTTTAGAAGTATATGTGAGGCTGTGTTTATGTACATCATATGCAGACCATAAGAGGGATTTAGATTCTCCAGAATCTGGCACCCTCTTCTGGAGTGTCTGAAGACAGCTACAGTGTACTTATATGTAATAAATACATAAATAAATAAATAAATAAATAAATAAACATTTTTTTTAAAAGTATAAGAAAGAAAGAAAGACCAGGCAGGCCTCCATTCTTATCTCTGTCTGTCTGTCTGTCTGTCTGATACCCTGGAACTGGAGATGGGCCACCATATAGTTGCTGGTAGTTTATCCAAGGTTCTGTGGAAGAGGAGGCAATGCTGTTAATTGTTGATCCCTTTCTGTGGCCCCACCCATCTTTAAATTTTTAGAAGTATATGTGAGGCTGTGTTTATGTACATCATATGCAGACCATAAGAGGGATTTAGATTCTCCAGAATCTGACACCCTCTTTTGGAGTATCTGAAGATAGCTACAGTGTACTTATATCTAATAAATAAATAAATAAATAAATAAATAAATAAATAAATAAACATTTTTTAAAAAGGATAAGAAAGAAAGAAAGACCAGGCAGGGCTGCCATCCATATCTTTGTCTGTCTGTCTGTCTCTCTGTTTGTCTGTCTGTCTGATCTCCTGGAACTGGAGATGGGCCACCATTTTGTTGCTGGTAGTGAAAGACTCCAGGACTCCCAAAGGGAGGCACTTACTCAAGCCTCGGGTCAGCCGCGCACCCAAGAAGACACTGAGATCGAACTTAAGATGTATAGAGAGTAAGATTTAATACAGCAACGACAAGAAAGCACACAAAAAGCACATATACCAGATATCTGGGGTCGAAACTCATGCAGCCAGCAAGGTGCAGAGGAGATTCGGCAATTGGCCCAGACTTGTCACAGGCTTTTATAGGAGAAGGGTAAGGAGAAAAGTACAAGTTTTACGTCACCAAGGTGTTCTGCCAAGGAGCTTTACATAACCAAGGGGTCGTGTCCTATATTTTGGCAATGTACTCGATCTATTGGAACATTCTGGGGTAGTACCAGGAGGCCCCTATCTCAAAAATGTTCTTGGAACAGTCTTCAGTTAGGAGGGGTTGGACTGAGTTCGCTCCAGGAGACCCTTATCTCAGAAATGCTCCTGGAACCGTTCTCACTTGGGAGGGGTCGGACTCTGGGGTGAAGAGTTCAAGAATGTACTCTGAGGTAAAAAGTTCAGGTGTGTTCCGGGAACAACCTCTAGATGGGAGGGGTAAGAGAACTCTGAGTTGGAGAGTTCATGGAGAGTTCAGCTTTTCTTCTTTCATTCCCCCCTTCTTTTAGTGAATAGCTCTAATCTTAGAGCGAGTCCTGCATTTATCCCCCTCCACAGAGTCCAATCTCTTTCTGTTTTGTAACATCACTTTGGACAGGGAAGTCAAAAATAGACCGTTTTATAGTTCTAAGATCAACATCCATAGCTGTACATAACCAACAGGATTGAGTCATATTAGGATTAGTTCTAAAACTTAAGAAAGCTCTTAGTCTATGTGGCCATTGGGGAGGTCGTGTCCAGCAGGGGATGAGATGGCCACATTATTTTTGTGGTAGTTCTGATTTTTTAGATGGCGCTGTAGATGGCCTTCCTTAGCGTAGGCCTTGTGGCACAGGTGGCATTCATAGAGCCGGCCCCCTGTGTGCAGATGCATATGGTTTTTGAGGTCGTAGTTATGCAGGAAGCGGGCTGGACAGTGGGGGCATGAGTAGGGTCGCTCTCCTGTGTGCTCTCGCATGTGGATCTTCAGCTTATCATTCCTGGTGAAGCGGATACCGCAGACCTCACAGGCAAAAGGCTTTTCACCATTGTGGGTCCTTATGTGCCGAGGCAGTTTGCCTGCCCCGTGGATTATCTTGTGACAGACTGGGCACTCTTGGGGCATCTGTGAAAGGCGTTTAGGCACTAGCTTGTTTTGGTCATTTAGGCCTGGTGTCAGGGCATCCTGGTGCAGCGAACTTAGGTAAGGTCAGGGTCAATGAGATCTTCATCTGAGCCCAGCTCTTCTGATGATAGTGGAGGTTCGTTACTCTGGGCCAGCCCGTAGCCTGGTGGGTTGAGCATTTTTGAGGTTGAGGCTGTGGGGGTGGCAGTGGCAAAAGCCTCCAGGTACTGTCGGGCTCGCTCACAGTCATCTTTATCTGGGCTGGGGGCTTCCAGTCCACTGCCTTGCAAAATCTCCAAGCAAGTAGTGACGACACATGGGATTTCCAGTAGCCGAGCAGCTTGGAGTACAGCCGGCACATTGGCGTTGCTGGTGGTCAGTGTGGCTGTGTAAGCAAACTCGAGCAGGGCACTTAGGGCCTCCGGCCCTACAAAGTTCAGCTCACACACACTGGCTTTTGCTCCCCCAGAAGCCGTTTCAACACTCTCTGTTTTTATTACTGTTCTCTCTCTCTCTTCTGTAAAGAGCCTCTTGAAGTAGTGGCTACAGGCAGCCAGCACAGCCCTGTGGGTTTGGTACTCAAAACCCTGTGTCCTGATGGTGAGGTCGCACAGATGACCCAGCTGGCGCTGCTCGTTTAGGCAGCTCAGGAGCTCGCTGCTGTGATCTGGGAATGGGATTCCAATTAGGTCATCCTCGGGGCTCCCCATCTTTTTCTTTTTAGTCGTTGGGTCTGTTTGCTGGAGCTGGGCAACAGAGCAGGGTGTAGAAAGAGTCAACACAGGGATCCAATATCCTGCTAGACTTAGTCAAGGGGGGGCGGTCCCCCATGTAGAATTTCATAAGAAGTAAGACCGAAACGTCCAGGTGTGTTTCGGACTCTGAGAAGCACAAAGGGAAGGAGGGTCACCCAGTCTTTACCGTCAGTCTCAATAGCTAGTTTAACAACATAGGTTAAGACAGTGATGGGCATAGGAGTCTCATAAAGGATCTTAAACAGAGTAAAACTGAATCAAGAAATAGGGCATAGGGAAGGAACACCAAGTCCATGCCAGTCTCCACGATTAATTTTATCAAGGTCTGTCTTAGAGTTTTAGACTAATTTTTATCTATCCTGAGCTCTGAGGTCTATACACACAATGTAATTTTTATTTGACCTCTAAATGCTTGGCCACACCCTGACTTACCTGGGCAACAAAGCAGGGCCATTATCTGACACTATTGCCTTTGGCACTCTGAACCTTGGAAAAATTTTCTTTAATAATCTTCTTGATGACTATGTGAGCAGTCTCATTTATCCATATTGAGAACGTCTTCTGCAAATGTCAACAGCTTTCTTTGTTTGTATTGTTCCATACAGTGGCAAAAGCATACCTGCTGTCAGTGTCATTTATAAAGCTTGTATCAAAACCACAAGTTCAGCTTTCTGGGCTGAAGTCCCTTTAGGGAGGCTGCTGGCCTAGATCACCTGCTTTTTGTCCACTGCTGCACTGCTGTCCCCGCCTTCCGCTTACCTTTAACCATGAGGCCACTGCCATCCGTGTACCAGTTTAAACTTTCAGGCCAAGGCTGATTTGATCTTTACCTGCTGAGGTAAGTAGACCCCTCTGTTGGTAGGTGGCCCCATGGATATGAGCTGCTTTCCATCTGCTACTGCTGCTCCTGTGACAAAGCTGCTGCCATCCGTGTACCAGGCAGGCACACCAAGGCTGATCAGTCAGATCTCTCCTTGTTCCAGTTTCATCAGCACATTGATGTACAGGAGTGTAGTCATCCACCAAGGGGAGGTGGCAGGATTGAGGATGGCAGGTGGAGCAAAAGTTACTCAATCATTCAGCAACAAATTCTGGTAGTGGGTATAGTCACATGCTGACCCAGGGTAAGCTTGTCAGGGTCTTTAACAAGCAGGGCCATTGCAGCTCATCAACATATAAGGTAAAAGGCTTAGTCAAATCTGGCAAAGCCAGAGCGGGGGCTGCAAGCAGGGCTGCCTTTATGCTGTCAAAGGCTTTTTGGTGTTTCTCAGTCCAGGTGAATGGGACTTTTTCTTTAGTCCAGAGTCTGCAAAAGCCCACCGTCCCCAGAAACTCACGTACTTGGCGCGGGGTGGTGGGGGTTGGGATCAGCATCACAGTCTTTTTTCTTGGCTTCGGTGAGCCACCGCTTTCCGTCGTTTTGGCACCTCGGTAACTGAGCTTTCTTAGCCGATACCCGATACCCCAACTCACCCAGTTCATTCAGGAGCTTCTAGGAGGGCCAGAATTTCTTCTTTGTCTTTGATGTCTCTGCCTTCAGCCAACCGCAGGGCTTGGGTTAGCGCCAGGAGTTCAGCCTTCTGAGCCAAAGTTCCTTCTGCTAGAATGTCAGAGCAGTGATGAGTAGGTGAAGACTCAGCAGGTTAGCAGGGGAAGTGAAGGTCACTTGTTCTGTCAACAAAAAGCTCTAATAATGTGTCCATCAGTCAGGGAAACAATTGGATCATGTGTCCCTGACCAAAAGCCATTATGTGCAGACAAGCAGGCCATCCCTCAGTCACCAGGTCTAATTTTTCCAAGTGCCACTGGTCTTTTAGGGTCCCAATTTCTGAGTAAGAACCTCTTTGGCAATACTTTTGTTCTCAGTCACATTTAGGAGTCCCAAAGTTGGGGACAACATTAGGGCAGTCTCAATAGCATCTAAGGCCATCCAAGGTTGTTCTTTATTTCTTATACGAAGGGCTGTTTATCTTTTTAATGCAGCAAAACCTGGAATCCACAGTTTGCAAAGACCTGTAGTGTCCAGGGACCTTTTAAACTTGCTTTGCATTGGTCAGTGGAGGAATATGAAAACACAGTCTCTTTTTAGCTGCATCAACAGGTAGGCCACCAGTCTCTTTACTTATAGCCACGAACAGGTGAAGGGTTTTGTCTTGAGGGGGGGGCTCCTCTTCTTTTTGTTAGGACAGTCTCTCACCCAGTGCTCTTCTTTTTCAACAGCAAACACTCTGATCTTTAGCCAAAAGCTTTCTTTTTTCTTGTTGCCAGGTACTAAGTTTTCTAGTTTCCCTGACGTTTGTGACCAGCATTTCATTTCTCTTATCTTTTTTAGAAAATTTTCTGGCTCCTTATTTCTTACAGATCATCTCTAAGTGCTAGTATTATTAGCAAGTGTCACTTTGCTAGGTTCTAGTCTTTGTCATTTATCTCTCTTTGCTCCTATTTCTTAACTGCAATGGAGATCTCATATAATGTCTCTCTTTCTATCTATATATATCTCTTTCTTGTCTTTGCTTACTTTGAATGTTATCTAATTATTACATCTATATTCTGTCACTTAACTTTTTTCATAGTTTACCTCTTTTTACTGTTAACCTATTTCTTTTGAGTCTGCTGAAGCTTTGCTCTCAGTTCTTCTTTGCAGACCTCTATCCTTCATCAGAGCCTGGCAGTTAGACTCGTAGGTGCTCCTTACCTTGTATATCTCCCTCACCGGAGCTTAAAACAGATTCACTGCTAGCAGCTCAGGGCGATGCCTGAGAAGAGAAAACACACGGGGCAGAGAAGGGGGTGCAGCTCTTACATCTGGCTGCACACTGATATCTCAAAATGAACACAATTTTTTCTGTTAACAGTTAACAAGAGACAGGATACAGGGGACAGGGAAATGAGAAGCAACCAGGGAACCTTGTGGCGTCCTCAGATCAGACGCGGCAACCCGCTGAACTCAAGCATACTAGTCAGCGGAGGGAAAGAAACTAACCAGGATTTTCTCAGTAACGGCGAATGGACAGGGAGGAGCCAAGCACCGAGTCTCAGCCGCGCCACGGCGAAATGTGGGAGTGGCAAACAAACACTGGCAGGGAGGGGGAATTTAACCACTTGTTTTCCGGCATGGCTTGAGCCCCCGGAGGCGGCGGCGTCTGCCACCCCACACACAGGCATCCACGGAGCTCTCTTGGCCAGAGGCAACGGCGGCCTCCCGAGCTTTGGAAACGCAAGGCGCCTGCGCGGCAGGGCGGGGGAACTTCTCTGTGTGCCCCACGGCGGGCGCGCAGACACAAGGGAGTGCGGGCAGACTCCAGGGGGAAGCCAAAGGAGGGACGGCGGCCACAGTTGGCCCCTCCCCAGCTGTGGCAGGCTTCACGGCTATTCCGGGGCGCCAGGCGGGTCTGACAGGCCGCCACACTTACTATCAGCATTTTACAACTCACTCGCAGGGCACAGACAGCCTCCGTTGCTGCTGTGTCTGCAGAACTCAGAACCTCAGCACCACTGCTGCAGCTCTAGATTTCGGAGCTCTTTTGAGCAGCCTGGGGAGGACCGGCCTAGTGGTTTTTTTTTCTCTTTTTTTCCTTTTTTTAAAACCATTGCTGACAAATTCTGTCCTGACGTCAGTCCAAGTCTACAGTCGGCAAAGGGTTAACACACACACACACACACACACACACAGTCTGTCACGTGACCAAAACACAACCAGCCAAACGCCACTTTCTGACGGGGTCGGATTCCACATTGACTCTTTTTCCTGATAGGGGTGGGATTCCACATCCACTCCCGCTCTGGCAGAGAGAACACTCTCTCTCTCTCCTTCACTCTGCCAGGCAACAGCCAGGTCTTTTTGACTGTTCTGTACCCTGGGCACTCCTTCCAGGGTCTCCCTTGAAACATCTTTTTGGGGTGCAGACTGTGAGGCCATAGACAGCCGTCCTCTCACAGCCACTGCCAGAATAAACCCACAATCTCAGAATACACAAATGCAGCAGTTCCACACTTACACACCCAGCAGATTGTCCCATTTCTAGAATAATAGCAAACACAACAAGAGCAGACACAAGACTTGAGACAAAAAGAAAAAACCAAAAACGGCGGCGACCTCGCGTCGCCCACAGGCAACTTACAGAATCAGATGGCCTTTCCAAGGCCGGCCGGCTTAGACCTTCCACCAAAGTGATGGTCTCTCGGCCTTCAGAGGGGTCCGCCAAGCGTCCTTGGCCCTCCCCTTGTCTTCCTGGGGCGTCCCCCAGGGCGATCGGACGGTGGGCACCAGACACGTCTATCTCTACCCACCCCGCGCTCTCTATTGAGACCTGCCTGGTCTCCAGCTCCCGGAGCACGGTCTCTGGTGCTCGTACTGAGCACAGAGCGTCACGCAAAACCAGAACTGCGATCGCACCAGATACAGATTCAGATGGCCTCTCCAAGGCCCACAGATTGAAACTCTCCTGGTCTCCAGAAACAGAACACAGACACCAGACCAAACAGAACAGTAAATCTTACTTCTGAGTGGGTCCAGGACTTCTGGGTGGTCGCGCTGATTCCCGGCCAACGCACCAAATGAAAGACTCCAGGACTCCCAAAGGGAGGCACTTACTCAAGCCTCGGGTCAGCCGCGCACCCAAGAAGACACTGAGACCGAACTTAAGATGTATAGAGAGTAAGATTTAATACAGCAACGACAAGAAAGCACACAAAAAGCACATATACCAGATATCTGGGGTCGAAACTCATGCAGCCAGCAAGGTGCAGAGGAGATTCGGCAATTGGCCCAGACTTGTCACAGGCTTTTATAGGAGAAGGGTAAGGAGAAAAGTACAAGTTTTACGTCACCAAGGTGTTCTGCCAAGGAGCTTTACATAACCAAGGGGTCGTGTCCTATATTTTGGCAATGTACTCGATCTATTGGAACATTCTGGGGTAGTACCAGGAGGCCCCTATCTCAAAAATGTTCTTGGAACAGTCTTCAGTTAGGAGGGGTTGGACTGAGTTCGCTCCAGGAGACCCTTATCTCAGAAATGCTCCTGGAACCGTTCTCACTTGGGAGGGGTCGGACTCTGGGGTGAAGAGTTCAAGAATGTACTCTGAGGTAAAAAGTTCAGGTGTGTTCCGGGAACAACCTCTAGATGGGAGGGGTAAGAGAACTCTGAGTTGGAGAGTTCATGGAGAGTTCAGCTTTTCTTCTTTCAATCCCAGGTTCTCTGGAAGATGAGTCAGTGCTGTTAATTGTTGAGCCCTCTCAGTGGCCCCACACATCTTTAAATTTTTAGAAGTATATGTGAGGCTGTGTTTATGTACATCATATGCAGACCATAAGAGGGATTTAGATTCTCCAGAATCTGGCACCCTCTTCTGGAGTGTCTGAAGACAGCTACAGTGTACTTATATCTAATAAATACATACTTAAATTAATAAACATTTTTTAAAAAGGATAAGAAAGAATGAAAGACCAGGTAGGCCTGCCATCCTTAACTCTATCTGTCTGTATGTCTGTCTGTCTGTCTGATCCCCTGGAACTGGAGATGGGCCACCATATAGTTGCTGGTAGTTGATCCCAGGTCCTCTGGAAGAGGAGACAATGCTGTTAATTGTTGATCCCTTTCATTGGCCCCACACATCTTTAAATTTTTAGAAGTATATGTGAGGCTGTGTTTATGTACATCATATGCAGACCATAAGAGGGATATAGATTCTCCAGAATCTGACACCCTCTTCTGGAGTGTCTGAAGACAGCTACAGTGTACTTATATCTAATAAATAAATAAATAAATAAATAAATAAATAAACATTTTTTAAAAAGGATAAGACAGAAAGAAAGAATAGGCAGGCCTGCTATCCATATCTCTGTCTGTCTGTCTGTCTGTCTATCTGATCCCTGGGAACTGGAGATGGGCCACGAATAGTTGCTGGTAGTTGATCCCAGGTTCTCTCGAAGAGGAGACAATGCTGTTAATTGTTGAGCCCTTTCAGTGGCGCAACCCATCTTTAAATATTTAAAATATATGTGAGGCTGTGTTTATGTACATCATATGAAGACCATAAGAGGGATTTAGATTCTCCAGAATCTGACACCCACTTCTGGAGTGTCTGAAGACAGCTACAGTGTACTTATATCTAATAAATAAATAGATAAATAAATGAATAAATAAATAAATAAACATTTTTTAAAAAGGATAAGAAAGAAAGAAAGACCAGGCAGGCCTGCCATCCATATCTCTGTCTGTCTGTCTGTCTGTATATCTGATCCCCGGGAACTGGAGATGGGCCACCATATAGTTGCTGGTAGTTGATCCAATGTTCTCTGGGAGAGGAGCCAATGCTGTTAATTGTTGAGCCCTTTCAGTGGCCCCACACTTCTTTAAATATTTAGAAGTATATGTGAGGCTGTGTTTATGTACATCATATTCTGATTATAAGAGGATTTAGATTCTCCAGAAACTGACACCCTATACTGGAGTGTCTGAAGACAGCTACAGTGTACTTATATGTAATAAATACATACATAAATAAATAAATAAATAAATAAATATAAATAAATAAATAAACATTTTTTAAAAATGATAAGAAAGAAAGTAAGACCAGGCAGGCCTGCCATCCTTATCTCTGTCTGTCTGTCTGTCTGTCTGATCCCCTGGTACTGGAGATGGGCCACCATATAGTTGCTGGTAGTTGATCCAAGGTTCTCTGGATGAGGAGCCAGTGCTGTTAATTGTTGAGCCCTTTCAGTGGCCCCACACTTCTTTAATATTTAGAAGTATATGTGAGGCTGTGTTTATGTACATCATATTCAGATTATAAGAGGATTTAGATTCTCCAGAATCTGACACCCTCTACTGGAGTGACTGAAGACAGCTACAGTGTACTTATATATAATAAATACATAAATAAATAAATAAATAAATAAACATTTTTTAAAAAGGATAAGAAAGAAAGTAAGACCAGGTAGGCCTGCCATCCTTATCTCTGTTGGTCTGTCTGTCTGTCTGTCTGATCCCCTGGAACTGGAGTTGGGCTACCATAAAGTTGTTGGTAGTTGATCCCAGGTTCTCTGGAAGAGGAGACAATGCTGTTAATTGTTGAGCCCTATCAGTAGCCCTACCCATCTTTAAATATTTAGAAGTATATGTGAGGCTGTGTTTATGTACATCATATGCAGACCATAAGAGGGATTTAGATTCTCCAGAATCTGACACATTCTTCTGGAGTGTCTGAAGACAGCTACAGTGTACTTATATCTAATAAATAAATAGATAAATAAATAAATAAAAAATAAACATTTTTTAAAAAGGATAAGAAAGAAAGAAAGACCAGGCAGGCCTGCCATCCATATCTCTGCCTGTCTGTCTGTCTGTCTATCTGATCCCCGGGAACTGGAGTTGGGCCACCATATAGTTGCTGGTAGTTGATCCAAGGTTCTCTGGAAGAGGAGACAATGCTGTTAATTGTTGAGCCCTTTCGGTGGCCCCACACTTCTTTAAATATTTAGAAGTATATGTGAGGCTGTGTTTATGTACATCATATTCAGATTATAAGAGGATTTAGATTCTCCAGAATCTGACACCCTCTACTGGAGTGTCTGAAGACAGCTACAGTGTACTTATATATAATAAATACATAAATAAATAAATAAATAAATAAACATTTTTTAAAAAGGATAAGAAAGAAAGTAAGACCAGGCAGGCCTGCCATCCTTACCTCTGTCTGTCTGTCTGTCTGTCTGATCCCCTGGAACTGGAGATGGGCTACCATATAGTTGCTGGTAGTTGATCCCAGGATCTCTGGAAGAGGAGACAATGCTGTTAATTGTTGAGCCTTATCAGTGGCCCTACCCATCTTTAAATTTTTAGAAGTGTATGTGAGGCTGTGTTTATGTACATCATATGCAGACCAGAAGAGGGATTTAGATTCATCAGAATCTGACACCCTCTTCTGGAGTGTCTGAAGACAGCTACAGTGTACTTATATCTAATAAAGAAATAAATAAATAAATAAATAAATAAATAAATAAATAAACATTATTTAAACCGGATAAGAAAAAAAGAAAGACCAGGCAGGCCTACCATCCTTATCTCTGTCTGTCTCTCTGTCTGTCGTTCTGATCCCCTGGAACTAGAGATGGGCCACCATATAGGTGCTGGTAGTTGATCCCAGGACCTCTGGAAGAGGAGACAATGCTGTTAATTGTTGAGCGCTTTCAGTGGCCCCACCCATCGTTACATTTTTAGTAGTATATGTGAGGCTGTGTTTATGTACATCATATGCAGACCTTAATAGGGATTTAGATTCTCCAGAATCTGACACCCTCTTCTGGAGTGTCTGAAGACAGCTACAGTGTACTTATATCTAATAAATACATAAATAAATAAAAATTTTTTAAAAAGGATAAGAAAGAAAGAAAGACCATGCAGGCCTGCCATCCTTATCCTTGTCTGTCTGTCTGATCCCCTGGGAGTGGAGATGGGCCACCATATAGTTGCAGGTAGTTGATCCCAGGATCTCTTAAGAGGAGACAATGCTGTTAATTGCTGAGCCCTTTCAGTGGCCCCCACACCTTTAAATTTTAAGAAGTAAATGTGAGGCTGTGTTTATGTACATCATATGCAGACCATAAGAGGGATTTAGATTCTCCAGAATCTGACACCTTCTTCTGGAGTGTCTGAAGACGGCTACAGTGTACTTATATCTAATAAACAAATAAATAAATAAACATTTTTTAAAAAGGATAAGAAAGAAAGAAAGACCAGGCAGGCCTGCCATCCTTATTTCTGTCAGTCTGTCTGTCTGACAGTCTGTCTGATCCTGTGGAACTGGAGATGGGCCACCATATAGTTGCTGTTAGTTGATCCCAGGTTCTCTGGAAGAGGAGACAATGCTGTTAATTGTTGAGCCCTTACAGTGGCTCCACCTATCTTTAAATTTTTAGAAGTATATGTTAGGATGTGTTTATGTACATCATATGCAGACCATAAGAGGGATTTAGATTCTACAGAATCTGACACCTTCTTCTGGAGTGTCTGAAGACAACTACAGAGTACTTATATCTAATAAATAAATAAATAAATAAATAAATAAATAAATAAACATTATTTTAAAAGGATAAGAAATAAAGAAAGACCAGGCAGGCCTGCCATCCTTATCTCTGTCTGTCTGTCTGTCTGTCTGATCCCCTGGAACTGGAGATGGGCCACTTTGTAGGTGCTGGTAGTTGATCCCAGGTTCTCTGGAAGAGGAGACAATGCTGTTAATTGTTGAGCCCTTTCAGTGGCCCCACCCATTTTTAATTTTTAGAAGTATATGTGATGCTGTGTTTATGTACATCATATTCAGACCATAAGAGGGATTTAGATTCTCTAGAATCTGTCACCCACTGCTGGAGTGTCTGAATACGGCTACAGTGTACTTATATCTAATAAATACATACATAAATAAATAAATAAATAAATAAACATTTTTTAAAAAGTATAAGAAATAAAAAAGACCAGGCAGGCCTGCCATCCTTATCTCTGTCTCTCTGTCTGTCTGTCTGTCTGTCTGATCCACTGGAACTGGAGATGGGCCACCATAAGGTGCTGGTAGTTTATCCCAGGTTCTCTGAAAAAGGAGACAATGCTGTTAATTGTTGAGCACTCTCAGTGGCCCCACACATCTTTAAATTTTTAGAAGTATATGTGAGGCTGTGTTTATGTACATCATATGCAGACCATAAGAGGGATTTAGATTCTCCAGAATCTGACACCCTCTTCTGGCGTGTCTGAAGACAGCTACAGTGTACTTATATCTAATAAATACATAAATAAATATATAAATAAACATTTTTTTAAAAAGGATAAGAAAGAAAGAAAGACCAGGCAGGCCTGCCATCCTTATCTCTGTCTGTCTGTCTGTCTGATCCTCTGGAACTGGAGATGGGCCACCATAGAGTGGCTTGTAGTTGATCCCAGGTTCTCTGGAAAAGGAGACAATGCTGTTAATTGTTGAGCCCTTTCAGTGGCCCCACCCATTTTTAAATTTTTAGAAGTATATGCGAGGCTGTGTTTATGTACCGAATATGCAGACCATAAGAGGGATTTAGATTCTCCAGAATCTGACACCCTCTTCTGGAGTGTCTGAAGACAGCTACCGTGTACTTATATCTAATAAATTCATAAATAAACAAATAAACATTTTTAAAAAAGGATAATAAAGAAAGTGAGACCAGGCAGGCCTGCTATCCTTGTCTGTCTGTCTGTCTGTCTGATCCCCTGCAACTGGAGATGGGCCACCATATAATTGCTGGTAGTTGATCCCAGGTTCTCTGGAAGAGGAGTAAGTGCTGTTAATTGTTGAGCCTTTTCAGTGGCCCCACCCATCTTTAAATTTTTAGAAGTATATGTGAGGCTGTGTTCATGTACATCATATGCAGACCATAAGAGGGATATAGATTCTCCAGAATCTGACACCCTCTTCGGGAGTGTTTGAAGACAGCTACAGTGTACTTATATCTAATAAATACATACTTAAATTAATAAACATTTTTTAAAAAGGATAAGAAATAATGAAAGACCAGGTAGGCCTGAAATCCTTAACTCTATCTGTCTGTATGTCTGTCTGTCTGTCTGATCCCCTGGAACTGGAGATGAGCCACCATATAGTTGCTCGTAGTTGATCCCAGGTTCTCCATAAGAGGAGACAATGCTGTTAATTGTTGATCCCTTTCATTGGCCCCACACATCTTTAAATTTTAAGATGTAAATGTGAGGCTGTGTTTATGTACATCATATGCAGACCATAAGAGGGATATAGATTCTCCAGAATCTGACACCCTCTTCTGGAGTGTCTGAAGACAGCTACAGTGTACTTATATCTAATAAATACATAAATAAATAAATAAATAAATAAATAAACATTTTTTAAAGGGATAAGAAAGAAAGAAAAACCAGGCAGGCCTGCCATCCTTGTCTGTCTTTCCCTCTGTCTGTCTGTCTTGCCTAGCCCCTTGAGTAGCCTAGCCTAGTCCCTTGCCTTGACTAGCCCAGCCCCTTGCCTAGCCTAGCCTAGCCCAGCCCTGCCTTGCCTAGCCCTGCCTATCCCTGTCTTTAACCAGGCTGGCCTCGAACTCAGAAACTGACTGCCTCTGCCTCCAGAGTGCTCTCATTAAGAGCTCGAGCCACCACTGACTGTTTGGTTTTCTAAGTCTTACATAGGTATGGTCTGTTTCTCAGCTGTGAAACCCTAATTAACACATGCAGTCTGTCCTAGGTCAGCCATAGCTACAGACTGAGGCCTTTTCTAAAACAAAACAAAAGAAAACAAAAAATAGAAATAATAAAATAAATAAATTAAGCAACCACATGATATCTTTTCTTTCTTTCAATGATACTCAGAGCTTGAAGCAGTTCACCCATGAGACCTCAGCTCCGGACATTGAGGCTCTTTCCCTAACAAGTATTATGGCTGAACCTGAGGGGTTCTACTGCTGATTTGTGTCCCCCACTTTAAAAAAATAGTTCTTTTCAAAGACTGCAGATTCTTAGCCCTGTTCCTTGTTACAGTTGAGTCACAGCCCTGAAAATTCAGTGGTAGTTAAAGGCACTGAGAAGGGCTTCCTATAGACATCAAAGACCAAGTCTTTGTTTTTAAAAAGTTAATCTGGATTCCCCCACCACCTGGTATCCTTCGAATGCCTCAAAAGGAAGGCAGGGACCTGGGCAGAAGGGTGCAAGGCTACTGGTGTTTGTAAGGGGTAACAGAAAGCTTTCTCTTGTTGGTACCCTACCCCAAGTTACACTGTCACTTCTTTTTCCTAGTTGTTGTTTTGTTGGTTTGTATTCTCAACATAGACCCTTTTCCTTCCTAACCTTGGCTGTCCTGAACCTTACTGTCCTTGAACTCAGTGATTTGCCTGTCTTGCTGGGATGAAACTGTGAGCTACCATCCAGAAGGAAGCACCCTGCTGAGGTTAGATTGGGGTCTCTTCCATTTTCCTCTATGAACATGCATATGGCAGGCCTGTTCTTTCTTTTTTACTTTTCCTTTTCTTTTTAAAGATTTATTTATTTATTATATTTAAGTATGCTGTAGCTATCTTCAGACAGTCCAGAAGAGGGTGTCAGATTCTGAAGAATCTAAATCATTCTTATTGTCTGCATATGATGTATATAAACACAGCATCACATAAACTCAAAAAAAAAAAAGAAAGAAAGAAAGATGTGGCTACAGAGAGGGCTCAACAATTAAGAGCATTGTCTCCTCTTCCAGAGAACCTGGGCTCAATTACCAGTATTATATATG
The DNA here is from genome assembly GCF_978045245.1 of Mus caroli. Classification (NCBI taxonomy): domain Eukaryota; kingdom Metazoa; phylum Chordata; class Mammalia; order Rodentia; family Muridae; genus Mus; species Mus caroli. The sequence goes on along the minus strand of NW_028227426.1, from coordinate 71,039 downwards.
GTGGCCCATCTCCAGTTCCAGGGGATCTAATACTCTGTTCTGGAGTCTGTGGGCACAGCATACACATGCAAAACATTCTTACACAATCATTGAGAGAGGAGAGAGAGGGGTTGAGAGAGAGGGGAGGTAATCATACCTCCTGACAAGTTTGAAGACCTGAGCTTCATCACTCACACAAATAAATAAATGCAAAATATTTTTTTATAAATAAACTCTGCCATTGCCCTTTAAAAATTCCTAGAAAACAAGTTTTATAAGCAACAGTTATATTTACTATATCTAAAGGACAGTCATGAGCATATTCAATAAATAGAAAAAGGCCTGTTAGTCTTAGAAATGGAAAAGACAAACCAAGGAAGGTTTGCAATTACATAATGAGGCAGCTCAGCCCAGCTCTAAGGTTGGAAATAAGACTCGAGAATAGGATACACCTGAAGACAGCCAGCCATTGTTTTTTGTTTTGGAGGCTGAAAGGATACACCTGAAGACAGCCAATGCTGTGTGATGGTGATCTGGTATTTTTTTTTTTAATTTTTAAAAACTTTAACACTTTTTATAAAACTTTTATAAAAACTTTTTCTTTCTTTCTTTCTTCTTTCCTTTCTTCCTTTCCTCACCCTAGCCCCTACCCTAGCCCTGTCTTTCACCAGGGTGGCCTCGAACTCAGAAACTGACTGCCTCTATCTACAGAGTGCTCTCATTAAGAGCTTGAGCCACCACTGAATGTAGGGTTTTCTAAGACTTACCTTGCTCTTGGTGTCTATTCTCAGCTGTGAAACCCTAATTAACACAAGTAGGCAGTCCTGGGTCAGCCAGAGCTACAGACTGAGGACTTCTCTAAAAACAAATAAAACAAAACAAAACAACAAATAGAAATAATAAAATACAAAAATTAAGCAAACACAGCATAGCTTTTCTCTCTCTAAGTGGTACTCAGAAATTCCAGCAGTTGGCCTGTGACACCTCAGCTCAGTATATGTGAGGCTGTGTTTATGTACATCCTATGCAGACCATAAGAGGGATTTACATTCTCCAGAATCTGACACCCTCCTCTGGAGTGTCTAAAGAAAGCTACAGTGTACTTATATCTAAGAAATACATAAAAAAAATAAATAAATAAATAAATATTTTTTAAAAAGGATAAGAAAGAAAGAAAGACCAGGCAGGCCTGCCATCCTTATCTCTGTCTGTCTGTCTGTCTGTCTGTCTGATCCCCTGGAACTGGAGATGGGCCACCTTATAGATACTGGTAGTTGATCCCAGCTTCTCTGGAAGAAGAGACAATGCTGTTAATTGTTGAACCATTTCAGTGGCCCCACCCATTTTTAATTTTTAGAAGTATATGTGAGGCTGTGTTTATGTACATCATATGCAGACCATAAGAGGGATTTAGATTCTCCAGAATCTGACACCCTATTCTGGAGTGTCTGAAGACGGCTACAGTGTACTTATATCTAAAAAATACATAAATAAATAAATAAATAAAGATTTTTTAAAAAGTATAAGAAATAAAGAAAGACCAGGCAGGCCTCTCTGTCTGTCTGTCTGTCTGATCCACTGGAACTGGAGATGGGCCACCATAAGGTGCTGGTAGTTTATCCCAGGTTCTCTGAAAGAGGAGACAATGCTGTTAATTGTTGAGCCCTCTCAGTGGCCCCACACATCTTTAAATTTTTAGAAGTATATGTGAGGCTGTGTTTATGTACATCATATGCAGACCATAAGAGGGATTTTGATTCTCCAGAATCTGACACCCTCTTCTGGAGAGTCTGAAGACAGCTACAGTGTACTTATATCTAATAAATACATAAATAAATATATAAATAAACATTTTTTAAAAAGGATAAGAAAGAAAGAAAGACCAGGCAGGCCTGCCATCCTTAGCACTGTCTGTATGTCTGTCTGTCTGATCCCCTGGAACTGGAGATGGGCCACCATATAGTTGCTGGTAGTTGATCCCAGGTACTCTGGAAGAGGAGACAATGCTGTTAATTGTTGAGCTATTAGAGTGGCCCCACCCTTCTTTAAATTTTTAGTAGTATATGTGAGGCTGTGTTTATGTACATCATATGCAGACCATAAGAGGGATTTAGATTCTCCAGAATCTGACACCCTCTTCTGTAGTGTCTGAACAGCTACAGTGTACTTATATCTACTAAATACTTAAATAAATAAATAAATAAACATTTTTTAAAAAGGATAAGAAAGAAAGAAAGACCAGGCAGGCCTGCCATCCATATCTCTGCCTGTCTGTCTGTCTGTCTATCTGATCCCCGGGAACTGGAGATGGGCCACCATATAGTGCTGGTAGTTGATCCAAGGTTCTCTGGAAGAGGAGACAATGCTCTTAATTGTTGAGCCCTTTCAGTGGCCCCACATTTCTTTAAATATTTAGAAGTATATGTGAGGCTGTGTTTATGTACATCATATTCAGATTATAAGAGGATTTAGATTCTCTAGAATCTGACACCCTCTACTGGAGTGTCTGAAGACAGCTACAGTGTACTTATATGTAATAAATAAATAAATAAATAAATAAATAAATAAATAAATAAACATTTTTTAAAAAGGATAAGAAACAAAGTAAGACCAGGCAGGCCTGCCATCCTTATCTCTGTCTGTCTGTCTGTCTGTCTGTCTGATCCCCTGGAACTGGAGATGGGCCACCATATAGTTGCTGGTAGTTGATCAAAGGTTCTCTGGAAGAGGAGACAATGCTCTTAATTGTTGAGCCCTTTCAGTGGCCCCACACTTCTTTAAATATTTAGAAGTATATGTGAGCTGTGTTTAAGTACATCATATTCAGATTATAAGAGGATTTAGATTCTCCAGAATCTGACACCCTCTACTGGAGTGTCTGAAGACAGCTACAGTGTACTTATAATAAATAAATAAATAAATAAATAAATAAATAAACATTTTTTAAAAAGGATAAGAAAGAAAGTAAGACCAGGCAGGCCTGCCATCCTTATCTCTGTCTGTCTGTCTGTCTGTCTGATCCCCTGGAACTGGAGATGGGCTACCATATAGTTGCTGGTAGTTGATCCCAGGTTCTCTGGAAGAGGAGACACTGCGGTTAATTGTTGAGCCCTATCAGTGGCCTTACACATCTTTAAATTTTTAGAAGATTATGTGAGGCTGTGTTTATGTACATCATATGCAGACCAGAAGAGGGATTTAGATTCATCAGAATCTGACACCCTCTTCTGGAGTGTCTGAAGACAGCTACAGTGTACTTATATCTAATAAATACATAAATAAATACAATTTTTTTAAAAAGGATAAGAAAGAAAGAAAGACCATGCAGGCCTGCCATTCTTATCCTTGTCTGTCTGTCTGTCTGTCTGATCCCCTGGGAGTGGAGATGGGCCACCATATAGTTGCAGGTAGTTGATCCCAGGTTCTCTGAAAGAGGAGACAATGCTGTTAATTGCTGAGCCCTTTCAGTGGCCCCCCTCCCATCTTTAAATTTTAAGAAGTAAACGTGAGGCTGTGTTTATGTACATCATATGCAGACCATAAGAGGGATTTAGATTCTCCAGAATCTGACACCTTCTTCTGGAGTGTCTGAAGACGGCTACAGTGTACTTATATCTAATAAACATATAAATAAATAAATAAACATTTTTTAAAAAGGATAAGAAAGAAAGAAAGACCAGGCAGGCCTGCCATCCTTATCTCTGTCAGTCTGTCTGTCTGTCAGTCTGTCTGATCCCTTGGAACTGGAGATGGGCCACCATATAGTTGCTGTTAGTTGATCCCAGGTTCTCTGGAAGAGGAGACAATGCTGTTAATTGTTGAGCCCTTTCAGTGGCTCCACCTATCTTTAAATTTTTAGACGTATATGTTAGGCTGTGTTTATGTACATCATATGCAGACCATAAGAGGGATTTAGATTCTCCAGAATCTGACACCCTCTTCTGGAGTGTCTGAAGACAACTATAGTGTACTTATATCTAATAAATACATATATAAATAAATATAAATAAATACATAAACATTATTTTAAAAGGATAAGAAAGAAAGATAGACCAGGCAGGCCTGCCATCCTAATCTCTGTCTGTCTGTCTGTCTGATCCCCTGGAACTGGAGATGGGCCACCTTGTAGTTGCTGGTAGTTGATCCCAGGTTCTCTGGAAGAGGATACAATGCTGTTAATTGTTGAGCCCTTTCAGTGGCCCCACCCATTTTTAATTTTTAGAAGTATATGTGATGCTGTGTTTATGTACATTATATTCAGACCATAAGAGGGATTTAGATGCTCTAGAATCTGTCACTCTCTTATGGAGTGTCTGAAGACGGCTACAGTGTACTTATATCTAATAAATACATAAATAAATAAATAAATAAATAAATAAATAAATAAATAAATAAACATTTTTTAAAAAGTATAAGAAAGAAAGTAAGACCAGGCAGGCCTGCCATCCTTATCTCTGTCTCTCTGTCTGTCTGTCTGTCTGTCTGATCCACTGGAACTGGAGATGGGCCAACATAAGGTGCTGGTAGTTTATCCCAGGTTCTCTGAAAGAGGAGACAATGCTGTTAATTGTTGAGCCCTCTCAGTGGCCCCACACATCTTTAAATTTTTAGAAGTATATGTGAGGCTGTGTTTATGTACATCATATGCAGACCATAAGAAGGATTTAGATTCTCCAGAATCTGACACCCTCTTCTGGAGTGTCTGAAGACAGCTACAGTGTACTTATATCTAATAAATACATAAATAAATATATAAATAAACATTTTTTTAAAAAGGATAAGAAAGAAAGAAAGACCAGGCAGGCCTGCCATCCTTATCACTGTCTTTATGTCTGTCTGTCTGATCCCCTGGAACTGGAGCTGGGCCACCATATAGTTGCTGGTAGTTGATCCCAGGTACTCTGGAAGAGGAGACAATGCTGTTAATTGTTGAGCTTTTAGAGTGGCCCCACCCTTCTTTAAATTTTTAGAAGTATATTTGAGGCTGTGTTTATGTACATCATATGCAGACCATAAGAGGGATTTAGATTCTCCAGAATCTGACACCCTCTTCTGGAGTGTCTGAACAGCTACAGTGTACTTGTATCTAATACATAAATAAATAAATAAATAAATAAATAAATAAATAAATAAATAAATAAATAAATAAATAAATATTTTTTTAAAAAGGATAAGAAAGAAAGAAAGACCAGGCTGGCCTGCCATCCTTATCCTTGTCTGTCTGTCTGTCTGTCTGATCCCCTGGGAGTGGAAATGGGCCACCATATAGTTGCAGGTAGTTGATCACAGGTTCTCTGTAAGAGGAGACAATGCTGTTAATTGCTGAGCCCTTTCAGTGGCCACCCCCACCTTTATATTTTAAGAAGTAAATGTGAAGCTGTGTTTATGTACATCATATGCAGACCATAAGAGGGATTTAGATTCTCCAGAATCTGACACCTTCTTCTGGAGTGTCTGAAGACGGCTACAGTGTACTTATATCTAATAAAAATATAAATAAATAAATAAACATTTTTTAAAAAGGATAAGAAAGAAAAAAAGACCAGGCAGGCCTGCCATCCTTATCTCTGTCAGACTGTCTGTCTGTCTGATCCCCTGGAACTGGAGATGGGCCACCATATAGTTGCTGGTAGTTGATCCCAGGTACTCTGGAAGAGGAGACAATGCTGTTAATTGTTGAGCTTTTAGAGTGGCCCCACCCTTCTTTAAATTTTTAGAAGTATGTGAGGCTGTGTTTATGTACATCATATGCAGACCATAAGAGGGATTTAGATTCTCCAGAATCTGACACCCTCTTCTGTGGTGTCTGAACAGCTACAGTGTACTTATATCTACTAAATACATGAATAAATAAATAAATAAATAAATAAATAAACATTTTTTAAAAGGATAAGAAAGAAAGAAAGACCAGGCAGGCCTGCCATCCATATCTCTGCCTGTCTGTCTGTCTGTCTATCTGATCCCCGGGAACTGGAGATGGGCCACCATATAGTTGCTGGTAATTGATCCAAGGTTCTCTGGAAGAGGAGACAATGCTCTTAATTGTTGAGCCCTTTCAGTGGCCCCACACTTCTTTAAATATTTAGAAGTATATGTGAGGCTGTGTTTATGTACATCATATTCAGATTATAAGAGGATTTAGATTCTCCAGAATCTGACACCCTCTACTGGAGTGTCTGAAGACAGCTACAGTGTACTTATATGTAATAAATAAATAAATGAATAAACATTTTTTTAAAAAGGATAAGAAAGAAAGAAAGACCAGGCAGGCCTGCCATCCTTATCTCTGTCTGTCTGTCTGTCTGATCCCCTGGAACTGGAGATGGGCCACCATATAGTTGCTGGTAGTTGATCCAAGGTTCTCTGGAAGAGGAGACAATGCTCTTAATTGTAGAGCCCTTTCAGTGGCCCCACACTTCTTTAAATATTTAGAAGTATATGTGAGCTGTGTTTAAGTACATCATATTCAGATTATAAGAGGATTTAGATTCTCCAGAATCTGACACCCTCTACTGGAGTGTCTGAAGACAGCTACAGTGTACTTATATATAATAAATAAATAAATAAATAAATAAATAAATAAATAAACATTTTTAAAAAAGGATAAGAAAGAAAGAAAGACCAGGCAGGCCTGCCATCCTTATCTCTGTCTGTCTGTCTGTCTGTCTGATCCCCTGGAACTGGAGATGGGCCACCATATAATTGCTGGTAGTTGATCCAAAGTTCTCTGGAAGAGGAGACAATGCTCTTAATTGTTGAGCCCTTTCAGTGGCCCCACCCATTTTTAATTTTTAGAAGTATATGTGATGCTGTGTTTATGTACATCATATTCAGACCATAAGAGGGATTTAGATGCTCTAGAATCTGTCACCCTCTTATGGAGTGTCTGAAGACGGCTACAGTGTACTTATATTTAATAAATACATAAATAAATAAAAAATAAATAAATAAACATTTTTTAAATAGTATAAGAAAGAAAGTAAGACCAGGCAGGCCTGTCATCCTTATCTCTGTCTCTCTGTCTGTCTGTCTGTCTGATCCACTGGAACTGGAGATGGGCCACCATAAGGTGCTGGTAGTTTATCCCAGGTTCTCTGAAAGAGGAGACAATGCTGTTAATTGTTGAGCCCTCTCAGTGGCCCCACACATCTTTAAATTCTTAGAAGTATATGTGAGGCTGTGTTTATGTACATCATATGCAGACCATAAGAGGGATTTAGATTCTCCAGAATATGACACCCTCTTCTGGAGTGTCTGAAGACAGCTACAGTGTACTTATATCTAATAAATACATGAATAAATATATAAATAAACATTTTTTATAAAGGATAAGAAAGAAAGAAAGACCAGGCAGGCCTGCCATCCTTATCACTGTCTGTATGTCTGTCTGTCTGATCCCCTGGAACTGGAGATGTGCCACCATATAGTTGCTGGTAGTTGATCCCAGGTACTCTGGAAGAGGAGACAATGCTGTTAATTGTTGAGCTTTTAGAGTGGCCCCACCCTTCTTTAAATTTTTAGAAGTATATGTGAGGCTGTGTTTATGTACATCATATGCAGATCATAAGAGGGATTTAGATTCTCCAGAATCTGACACCCTCTTCTGGAGTGTCTGAACAGCTACAGTGTACTTATATCTAATAAATAAATAAATAAATAAATAAATAAATAAATAAATAAATAAATAAATAAATATTTTTTTAAAAAGGGTAAGAAAGAAAGAAAGACCAGGCTGGCCTGCCATCCTTATCCTTGTCTGTCTGTCTGTCTGTCTGATCCCCTGGGAGTGGAGATGGGCCACCATATAGTTGCAGGTAGTTGATCCCAGGTTCTCTGTAAGAGGAGACAATGCTGTTAATTGCTGAGCCCTTTCAGTGGCACCCCCACCTTTATATTTTAAGAAGTAAATGTGAGGCTGTGTTTATGTACATCATATGCAGACCATAAGAGGGATTTAGATTCTCCAGATTCTGACACCTTATTCTGGAGTGTCTGAAGACGGCTACAGTGTACTTATATCTAATAAAAATATAAATGAATAAATAAACATTTTTTTAAAAAGGATAAGAAAGAAAGAAAGACCAGGCAGGCCTGCCATCCTTATCTCTGACAGTCTGTCTGTCTGTCTGATCCCCTGGAACTGGAGATGGGCCACCATATAGTTGCTGGTAGTTGATCCCAGGTACTCTGGAAGAGGAGACAATGCTGTTAATTGTTGAGCTTTTAGAGTGGCCCCACCCTACTTTAAATTTTTAGAAGTATATGTGAGGCTGTGTTTATGTACATCATATGCAGACCATAAGAGGGATTTAGATTCTCCAGAATCTGACACCCTCTTCTGTAGTGTCTGAACAGCTACAGTGTACTTATATCTACTAAATACATGAATAAATAAATAAATAAATAAATAAATAAACATTTTTTAAAAAGGATAAGAAAGAAAGAAAGACCAGGCAGGCCTGCCATCCATATCTCTGCCTGTCTGTCTGTCTGTCTATCTGATCCCCGGGAACTGGAGATGGGCCACCATATAGTTGCTGGTAGTTGATCCAAGGTTCTCTGGAAGAGGAGACAATGCTCTTAATTGTTGAGCCCTTTCAGTGGCCCCACACTTCTTTAAATATTTAGAAGTATATGTGAGGCTGTGTTTATGTACATCATATTCAGATTATAAGAGGATTTAGATTCTCCAGAATCTGACACCCTCTACTGGAGTGTCTGAAGACAGCTACAGTGTACTTATATGTAATAAATAAATAAATAAATAAACATTTTTTAAAAAGGACAAGAAAGAAAGTAAGACCAGGCAGGCCTGCCATCCTTATCTCTGTCTGTCTGTCTGTCTGTATGTCTGATCCCCTGGAACTGGAGATGGGCCACCATATATTTGCTGGTAGTTGATCCAAGGTTCTCTGGAAGAGGAGACAATGCTCTTAATTGTAGAAACCTTTCAGTGGCCCCACACTTCTTTAAATATTTAGAAGTATATGTGAGCTGTGTTTAAGTACATCATATTCAGATTATAAGAGGATTTAGATTCTCCAGAATCTGACACCCTCTACTGGAGTGTCTGAAGACAGCTACAGTGTACTTATATATAATAAATAAATAAATAAATAAATAAATAAATAAATAAATAAACATTTTTTAAAAAGGATAAGAAAGAAAGTAAGACCAGGCAGGCCTGCCATCCTTATTTCTGTCTGTCTGTCTGTCTGTCTGTCTGATCCCCTGGAACTGGAGATGGGCTACCATATAGTTGCTGGTAGTTGATCCCAGGTTCTCTGGAAGAGGAGACAATGCTGTTAATTGTTGAGCCCTATCAGTGGCCCTACCCATCTTTAAATTTTTAGAAGTGTATGTGAGGCTGTGTTTATGTACATCATATGCAGACCAGAAGAGGGATTTAGATTCATCAGAATCTGACACCCTCTTCTGGGGTGTCTGAAGACAGCTACAGTGTACTTATATCTAATAAATATATAAATAAATACAGTTTTTTTAAAAAGGATAAGAAAGAAAGAAAGACCAGGCAGGCCTGCCATACTAATCATTGTCTGTCTGTCTGTCTGTCTGATCCCCTGGGAGTGGAGATGGGCCACCATATAGTTGCAGGTAGTTGATCCCAGGTTCTCTGAAAGATGAGACAATGCTGTTAATTGCTGAGCCCTTTCAGTGCCCCCCCACCTTTAAATTTTAAGAAGTAAACGTGAGCCTGTGTTTATGTACATCATATGCAGACCATAAGAGGGATTTGTATTCTCCAGAATCTGACACCTTCTTCTTGAGTGTCTGAAGACAACTATAGTGTACTTATATCTAACAAATACATATATAAATAAATATAAATAAATACATAAACATTATTTTAAAAGGATAAGAAAGAAAGATAGACCAGGCAGGCCTGCCATCCTAATCTCTGTCTGTCTGTCTGTCTGATCCCCTGGAACTGGAGATGGGCCACCTTGTAGTTGCTGGTAGTTGATCCCAGGTTCTCTGGAAGAGGATACAATGCTGTTAATCGTTGAGCCCTTTCAGTGGCCCCACCCATTTTTAATTTTTAGAAGTATATGTGATGCTGTGTTTAAGTACATCATATTCAGACCATAAGAGGGATTTAGATGCTCTAGAATCTGTCACCCTCTTATGGAGTGTCTGAAGACGGCTACAGTGTACTTATATCTAATAAATACATAAATAAATAAAAAATAAATAAATAAACATTTTTTAAATAGTATAAGAAAGAAAGTAAGACCAGGCAGGCCTGTCATCCTTATCTCTGTCTCTCTGTCTGTCTGTCTGTCTGATCCACTGGAACTGGAGATGGGCCACCATAAGGTGCTGGTAGTTTATCCCAGGTTCTCTGAAAGAGGAGACAATGCTGTTAATTGTTGAGCCCTCTCAGTGGCCCCACACATCTTTAAATTCTTAGAAGTATATGTGAGTCTGTGTTTATGTACATCATATGCAGACCATAAGAGGGATTTAGATTCTCCAGAATATGACACCCTCTTCTGGAGTGTCTGAAGACAGCTACAGTGTACTTATATCTAATAAATACATGAATAAATATATAAATAAACATTTTTTATAAAGGATAAGAAAGAAAGAAAGACCAGGCAGGCCTGCCATCCTTATCACTGTCTGTATGTCTGTCTGTCTGATCCCCTGGAACTGGAGATGTGCCACCATATAGTTGCTGGTAGTTGATCCCAGGTACTCTGGAAGAGGAGACAATGCTGTTAATTGTTGAGCTTTTAGAGTGGCCCCACCCTTCTTTAAATTTTTAGAAGTATATGTGAGGCTGTGTTTATGTACATCATATGCAGATCATAAGAGGGATTTAGATTCTCCAGAATCTGACACCCTCTTCTGGAGTGTCTGAACAGCTACAGTGTACTTATATCTAATAAATAAATAAATAAATAAATAAATAAATAAATAAATAAATAAATAAATATTTTTTTAAAAAGGGTAAGAAAGAAAGAAAGACCAGGCTGGCCTGCCATCCATATCTCTGCCTGTCTGTCTGTCTGTCTATCTGATCCCCGGGAACTGGAGATGGGCCACCATATAGTTGCTGGTAGTTGATCCAAGGTTCTCTGGAAGAGGAGACAATGCTCTTAATTGTTGAGCCCTTTCAGTGGCCCCACACTTCTTTAAATATTTAGAAGTATATGTGAGGCTGTGTTTATGTACATCATATTCAGATTATAAGAGGATTTAGATTCTCCAGAATCTGACACCCTCTACTGGAGTGTCTGAAGACAGCTACAGTGTACTTATATGTAATAAATAAATAAATAAATAAACATTTTTTAAAAAGGACAAGAAAGAAAGTAAGACCAGGCAGGCCTGCCATCCTTATCTCTGTCTGTCTGTCTGTCTGTATGTCTGATCCCCTGGAACTGGAGATGGGCCACCATATATTTGCTGGTAGTTGATCCAAGGTTCTCTGGAAGAGGAGACAATGCTCTTAATTGTAGAAACCTTTCAGTGGCCCCACACTTCTTTAAATATTTAGAAGTATATGTGAGCTGTGTTTAAGTACATCATATTCAGATTATAAGAGGATTTAGATTCTCCAGAATCTGACACCCTCTACTGGAGTGTCTGAAGACAGCTACAGTGTACTTATATATAATAAATAAATAAATAAATAAATAAATAAATAAACAAACATTTTTTAAAAAGGATAAGAAAGAAAGTAAGACCAGGCAGGCCTGCCATCCTTATTTCTGTCTGTCTGTCTGTCTGTCTGTCTGATCCCCTGGAACTGGAGATGGGCTACCATATAGTTGCTGGTAGTTGATCCCAGGTTCTCTGGAAGAGGAGACAATGCTGTTAATTGTTGAGCCCTATCAGTGGCCCTACCCATCTTTAAATTTTTAGAAGTGTATGTGAGGCTGTGTTTATGTACATCATATGCAGACCAGAAGAGGGATTTAGATTCATCAGAATCTGACACCCTCTTCTGGGGTGTCTGAAGACAGCTACAGTGTACTTATATCTAATAAATACATAAATAAATACAATTTTTTTAAAAAGGATAAGAAAGAAAGAAAGACAAGGCAGGCCTGCCATACTTATCATTGTCTGTCTGTCTGTCTGTCTGATCCCCTGGGAGTGGAGATGGGCCACCATATAGTTGCAGGTAGTTGATCCCAGGTTCTCTGAAAGAGGAGACAATGCTGTTAATTGCTGAGCCCTTTCAGTGCCCCCCCACCTTTAAATTTTAAGAAGTAAACGTGAGCCTGTGTTTATGTACATCATATGCAGACCATAAGAGGGATTTTGATTCTCCAGAATCTGACACCTTCTTCTGGAGTGTCTGAAGACGGCTACAGTGTACTTATATCTAATAAACATATAAATAAATAAATAAATATTTTTTAAAAAGGATGAGAAAGAAAGAAAGACCAGGCAGGCCTGCCATCCTTATTTCTGTCAGTCTATCTGTCTGTCAGTCTGTCTGATCCCTTGGAACTGGAGATGGGCCACCATATAGTTGCTGTTAGTTGATCCTAGGTTCTCTGGAAGAGGAGACAATGCTGTTAATTGTTGAGCCCTTTCAGTGGCTCCACATATCTTTAAATTTTTAGAAGTATATGTTAGGCTGTGTTTATGTACATCATATGCAGACCATAAGAGGGATTTAGATTCTCCAGAATCTGACACCCTCTTCTGGAGTGTCTGAAGACAACTACAGTGTACTTATATCTAATAAATACATATATATATAAACATAAATAAATAAATAAACATTATTTTAAAAGGATAAGAAAGAAAGAAAGACCAGGCAGGCCTGCCATCCTTATCACTGTCTGTATGTCTGTCTGTCTGATCCCCTGGAACTGGATTTGGGCCACAATATAGTTGCTAGTAGTTGATCCCAGGTACTCTGGAAGAGGAGACAATACTGTTAATTGTTGAGCTTTAAGAGTGGCCCCACCCTTCTTTAAATTTTTAGAAGTATATGTGAGGCTGTGTTTATGTACATCATATGCAGACCATAAGAGAGATTTAGATTCTCCAGAATCTGACACCCTCTTCTGGTGTGTCTGAAGACAGCTACAGTGTACTTATATCTAATAAATACATAAATAAATAAATAAATAAATAAATAAATAAATAAATAAATAAATTTTTTTTAAAAGGATAAGAAAGAAAGAAAGACCAGGCTGGCCTGCCATCCTTATCCTTGTCTCTCTGTCTGTCTGTCTGATCCCCTGGGGGTGGAGATGGGCCACCATATAGTTGCAGGTAGTTGATCCAAGGTTCTCTGTAAGAGGAGACAATGCTGTTAATTGCTGAGCCCTTTCAGTGGCCCCCCCCCACCTTTATATTTTAAGAAGTAAATGTGAGGCTGTGTTTATGTACATCATATGCAGACCATAAGAGGGATTTAGATTCTCCAGAATCTGACACCTTCTTCTGGAGTGTCTGAAGACGGCTACAGTGTACTTATATCTAATAAAAATATAAATAAATAAACATTTTTTAAAAAGGATAAGAAAGAAAGAAAGAACAGGCAGGCCTGCCATCCTTATCTCTGTCAGTCTGTCTGTCTGTCAGTCTGTCTGATCCCTTGGAACTGGAGATGGGCCACCATATAGTTGCTGTTAGTTTATCCCAGGTTCTCTGGAAGAGGAGACAATGCTGTTAATTGTTGAGCCCTTTCAGTGGCTCCACCTATCTTTAAATTTTTAGAAGTATATGTTAGGCTGTGTTTATGTACATCATATGCAGACCATAAGAGGGATTTAGATTCTCTAGAATCTGTCACCCTCTTCTGGAGCGTCTGAAGACGGCTACAGTGTACTTATATCTAATAAATACATAAATAAATAAATAAATAAATAAATAAATAAATAAATAAATAAAAATTTTTTAAAAAGTATAAGAAATAAAGAAAGACCAGGCAGGCCTGCCATCCTTATCTCTGTCTCTCTGTCTGTCTGTCTGTCTGATCCACTGGAACTGGAGATGGGCCACCATAATGTGCTGGTAGTTTATCCCAGGTTCTCTGAAAGAGGAGACAATGCTGTTAATTGTTGAGCCCTCTCAGTGGCCCCACACATCTTTAAATTTTTAGAAGTATATGTGAGGCTGTGTTTATGTACATAATATACAGACCATAAGAGGGATTTAGATTCTCCAGAATCTGAGACCCTCTTCTGGAGTGTCTGAAGACAGCTACAGTGTACTTATATCTAATAAATACATAAATAAATAAATAAATAAACATTATTTTAAAAGGATAAGAAAGAAAGAAAGACCAGACAGGCCTGCCATCCTTATCTCTGTCTGTCTGTCTTTCTGTCTGATCCCCTGGAACTGGAGATGGGCCACCTTGTAGTTGCTGGTAGTTGATCCCAAGTTCTCTGGAAGAGGAGACAATGCTGTTAATTGTTGAGCCCTTTCAGTGGCCCCACACTTCTTTAAATATTTAGAAGTATATGTGAGGCTGTGTTTATGTACATCATATTCTGATTATAAGAGGATTTAGATTCTCCAGAAACTGACACCCTATACTGGAGTGTCTGAAGACAGCTACAGTGTACTTATATGTAATAAATACATACATAAATAAATAAATAAATAAATAAATATAAATAAATAAATAAACATTTTTTAAAAATGATAAGAAAGAAAGTAAGACCAGGCAGGCCTGCCATCCTTATCTCTGTCTGTCTGTCTGTCTGTCTGATCCCCTGGTACTGGAGATGGGCCACCATATAGTTGCTGGTAGTTGATCCAAGGTTCTCTGGATGAGGAGCCAGTGCTGTTAATTGTTGAGCCCTTTCAGTGGCCCCACACTTCTTTAATATTTAGAAGTATATGTGAGGCTGTGTTTATGTACATCATATTCAGATTATAAGAGGATTTAGATTCTCCAGAATCTGACACCCTCTACTGGAGTGACTGAAGACAGCTACAGTGTACTTATATCTAATAAATACATAAATAAATAAATAAATAAACATTATTTTAAAAGGATAAGAAAGAAAGAAAGACCAGACAGGCCTGCCATCCTTATCTCTGTCTGTCTGTCTTTCTGTCTGATCCCCTGGAACTGGAGATGGGCCACCTTGTAGTTGCTGGTAGTTGATCCCAAGTTCTCTGGAAGAGGAGACAATGCTGTTAATTGTTGAGCCCTTTCAGTGGCCCCACCCATTTTTAATTTTTAGAAGTATATGTGATGCTGTGTTTATGTACATCATATTCACAACATAAGAGGGATTTAGATTCTCTAGAATCTGTCACCCTCTTCTGGAGCGTCTGAAGACGGCTACAGTGTACTTATATCTAATAAATACATAAATAAATAAATAAATAAATAAACATTTTTTAAAAAGTATAAGAAATAAAGAAAGACCAGGCAGGCCTGCCATCCTTATCTCTGTCTCTGTCTGTCTGTCTGTCTGATCCACTGGAACTGGAGATGGGCCAACATAATGTGCTGGTAGTTTATCCCAGGTTCTCTGAAAGAGGAGACAATGCTGTTAATTGTTGAGCCCTCTCAGTGGCCCCTCACATCTTTACATTTTTAGAAGTATATGTGAGGCTGTGTTTATGTACATAATATACAGACCATAAGAGGGATTTAGATTCTCCAGAATCTGAGACCCTCTTCTGGAGTGTCTGAAGACAGCTACAGTGTACTTATATCTAATAAATACATAAATAAATATGTAAATAAACATTTTTTTAAAAAGGATAAGAAAGAAAGAAATACCAGGCAGGCCTGCCATCCTTATCACTGTCTGTATGTCTGTATGTCTGATCCCCTGGAACTGGATATGGGCCATCATACAGTTGCTGGTAGTTGATCCCAGGTACTCTGGAAGAGGAGACAATGCTGTTAATTGTTGAGCTTTTAGAGTGGCCCCACCCTTCTTTAAATTTTTAGAAGTATATGTGAGGCTGTGTTTATGTACATCATATGCAGACCATAAGAGGGATTTAGATTCTCCAGAATCTGACACACTCTTCTGGAGTGTCTGAACAGCTACAGTGTACTTATATCTAATAAATAAATAAATAAATAAATAAATAAATAAATAAACAAACAAACATTTTTTTAAAAAAAGGATAAGAAAGAAAGAAAGACCAGGCAGGCCTGCCATCCTTATCACTGTCTGTCTGTCTGTCTGTCTGATCCTCTGGAACTGGAGATGGACCACCATATAGTTGCTGGTAGTTGATCCCAGGTTCTCTATAAGAGGAGACAATGCTGTTAATTGTTGAGCCCACTCAGTGGCCCCACACATCTTTTAATTTTTAGAAGTATATGTTCGGCTGTGTTTATGTACATCTTATGCAGACCATAAGAGGGATTTAGATTCTCCAGAATCTGACATCCTCTTCTGGAGTGTCTGAATAGCTACAGAGTACTTATATCTAATAAATACATAAATAAATAAATAAATAAATAAATAAATAAATAAATAAATAAATAAATAAACATTTTTTAAAAGGATAAGAAAGAAAGTAAGACCAGGTAGGCCTGCCATCCTTATCTCTGTCTCTCTGTCTGTCTGTCTGTCTGATCCACTGGAACTGGAGATGGTCCACCATAAGGTGCTGGTAGTTTATCCCAGGTTCTCTGAAAGAGGAGACAATGCTATTAATAGTTGAGCCCTCTCAGTGGCCCCACACATCTTTAAATTTTTAGAAGTATATGTGAGGCTGTGTTTATGTACATCATATGCAGACCATAAGAGGGATTTAGATTCTCCAGAATCTGGCACCCTCTTCTGGAGTGTCTGAAGACAGCTACAGTGTACTTATATCTAATAAATACATAAATAAATATATAAATAAACATTTTTTTAAAAAAAATAAGAAAGAAAGAAAGACCAGGCAGGCCTGCCATCCTTATCATTGTCTGTATGTCTGTCTGTATGATCCCCTGGAACTGAAGATGGGCCACCATATAGTTGCTGGTAGTTGATCCCAGGTCCTCTGGAAGAGGAGACAATGCTGTTAATTGTTGAGCTTTTAGAGTGGCCCCACCCTTCTTTAAATTTTTAGAAGTATATGTGAGGCTGTGTTTATGTACATCATATGCAGACCATAAGAGGTATTTAGATTCTCCAGAATCTGACACCCTCTTCTGGAGTGTCTGAACAGCTACAGTGTACTTATATCTACTAAATAAATAAATAAATAAATAAATAAATAAATAAATAAACATTTTTTAAAAAGGATAAGACAGAAAGAAAGAATAGGCAGGCCTGCTATCCATATCTCTGTCTGTCTGTCTGTCTGTCTATCTGATCCCTGGGAACTGGAGATGGGCCACGAATAGTTGCTGGTAGTTGATCCCAGGTTCTCTCGAAGAGGAGACAATGCTGTTAATTGTTGAGCCCTTTCAGTGGCGCAACCCATCTTTAAATATTTAAAATATATGTGAGGCTGTGTTTATGTACATCATATGAAGACCATAAGAGGGATTTAGATTCTCCAGAATCTGACACCCACTTCTGGAGTGTCTGAAGACAGCTACAGTGTACTTATATCTAATAAATAAATAGATAAATAAATGAATAAATAAATAAATAAACATTTTTTAAAAAGGATAAGAAAGAAAGAAAGACCAGGCAGGCCTGCCATCCATATCTCTGTCTGTCTGTCTGTCTGTATATCTGATCCCCGGGAACTGGAGATGGGCCACCATATAGTTGCTGGTAGTTGATCCAATGTTCTCTGGGAGAGGAGCCAATGCTGTTAATTGTTGAGCCCTTTCAGTGGCCCCACACTTCTTTAAATATTTAGAAGTATATGTGAGGCTGTGTTTATGTACATCATATTCTGATTATAAGAGGATTTAGATTCTCCAGAAACTGACACCCTATACTGGAGTGTCTGAAGACAGCTACAGTGTACTTATATGTAATAAATACATACATACATAAATAAATAAATAAATAAATAAATATAAATAAATAAATAAACATTTTTTAAAAATGATAAGAAAGAAAGTAAGACCAGGCAGGCCTGCCATCCTTATCTCTGTCTGTCTGTCTGTCTGTCTGATCCCCTGGTACTGGAGATGGGCCACCATATAGTTGCTGGTAGTTGATCCAAGGTTCTCTGGATGAGGAGCCAGTGCTGTTAATTGTTGAGCCCTTTCAGTGGCCCCACACTTCTTTAATATTTAGAAGTATATGTGAGGCTGTGTTTATGTACATCATATTCAGATTATAAGAGGATTTAGATTCTCCAGAATCTGACACCCTCTACTGGAGTGACTGAAGACAGCTACAGTGTACTTATATATAATAAATACATAAATAAATAAATAAATAAATAAACATTTTTTAAAAAGGATAAGAAAGAAAGTAAGACCAGGTAGGCCTGCCATCCTTATCTCTGTTGGTCTGTCTGTCTGTCTGTCTGATCCCCTGGAACTGGAGTTGGGCTACCATAAAGTTGTTGGTAGTTGATCCCAGGTTCTCTGGAAGAGGAGACAATGCTGTTAATTGTTGAGCCCTATCAGTAGCCCTACCCATCTTTAAATATTTAGAAGTATATGTGAGGCTGTGTTTATGTACATCATATGCAGACCATAAGAGGGATTTAGATTCTCCAGAATCTGACACATTCTTCTGGAGTGTCTGAAGACAGCTACAGTGTACTTATATCTAATAAATAAATAGATAAATAAATAAATAAAAAATAAACATTTTTTAAAAAGGATAAGAAAGAAAGAAAGACCAGGCAGGCCTGCCATCCATATCTCTGCCTGTCTGTCTGTCTGTCTATCTGATCCCCGGGAACTGGAGTTGGGCCACCATATAGTTGCTGGTAGTTGATCCAAGGTTCTCTGGAAGAGGAGACAATGCTGTTAATTGTTGAGCCCTTTCGGTGGCCCCACACTTCTTTAAATATTTAGAAGTATATGTGAGGCTGTGTTTATGTACATCA
The DNA here is from genome assembly GCF_978045245.1 of Mus caroli. Lineage (NCBI taxonomy): Eukaryota > Metazoa > Chordata > Mammalia > Rodentia > Muridae > Mus > Mus caroli. Next base: position 52,127 of record NW_028227426.1, on the reverse strand, counting down.
TATTCAGATTATAAGAGGATTTAGATTCTCCAGAATCTGACACCCTCTACTGGAGTGTCTGAAGACAGCTACAGTGTACTTATATATAATAAATACATAAATAAATAAATAAATAAATAAACATTTTTTAAAAAGGATAAGAAAGAAAGTAAGACCAGGCAGGCCTGCCATCCTTACCTCTGTCTGTCTGTCTGTCTGTCTGATCCCCTGGAACTGGAGATGGGCTACCATATAGTTGCTGGTAGTTGATCCCAGGATCTCTGGAAGAGGAGACAATGCTGTTAATTGTTGAGCCTTATCAGTGGCCCTACCCATCTTTAAATTTTTAGAAGTGTATGTGAGGCTGTGTTTATGTACATCATATGCAGACCAGAAGAGGGATTTAGATTCATCAGAATCTGACACCCTCTTCTGGAGTGTCTGAAGACAGCTACAGTGTACTTATATCTAATAAAGAAATAAATAAATAAATAAATAAATAAATAAATAAATAAACATTATTTAAACCGGATAAGAAAAAAAGAAAGACCAGGCAGGCCTACCATCCTTATCTCTGTCTGTCTCTCTGTCTGTCGTTCTGATCCCCTGGAACTAGAGATGGGCCACCATATAGGTGCTGGTAGTTGATCCCAGGACCTCTGGAAGAGGAGACAATGCTGTTAATTGTTGAGCGCTTTCAGTGGCCCCACCCATCGTTACATTTTTAGTAGTATATGTGAGGCTGTGTTTATGTACATCATATGCAGACCTTAATAGGGATTTAGATTCTCCAGAATCTGACACCCTCTTCTGGAGTGTCTGAAGACAGCTACAGTGTACTTATATCTAATAAATACATAAATAAATAAAAATTTTTTAAAAAGGATAAGAAAGAAAGAAAGACCATGCAGGCCTGCCATCCTTATCCTTGTCTGTCTGTCTGATCCCCTGGGAGTGGAGATGGGCCACCATATAGTTGCAGGTAGTTGATCCCAGGATCTCTTAAGAGGAGACAATGCTGTTAATTGCTGAGCCCTTTCAGTGGCCCCAACACCTTTAAATTTTAAGAAGTAAATGTGAGGCTGTGTTTATGTACATCATATGCAGACCATAAGAGGGATTTAGATTCTCCAGAATCTGACACCTTCTTCTGGAGTGTCTGAAGACGGCTACAGTGTACTTATATCTAATAAACAAATAAATAAATAAACATTTTTTAAAAAGGATAAGAAAGAAAGAAAGACCAGGCAGGCCTGCCATCCTTATTTCTGTCAGTCTGTCTGTCTGACAGTCTGTCTGATCCTGTGGAACTGGAGATGGGCCACCATATAGTTGCTGTTAGTTGATCCCAGGTTCTCTGGAAGAGGAGACAATGCTGTTAATTGTTGAGCCCTTACAGTGGCTCCACCTATCTTTAAATTTTTAGAAGTATATGTTAGGATGTGTTTATGTACATCATATGCAGACCATAAGAGGGATTTAGATTCTACAGAATCTGACACCTTCTTCTGGAGTGTCTGAAGACAACTACAGAGTACTTATATCTAATAAATAAATAAATAAATAAATAAATAAATAAATAAATAAACATTATTTTAAAAGGATAAGAAATAAAGAAAGACCAGGCAGGCCTGCCATCCTTATCTCTGTCTGTCTGTCTGTCTGTCTGATCCCCTGGAACTGGAGATGGGCCACTTTGTAGGTGCTGGTAGTTGATCCCAGGTTCTCTGGAAGAGGAGACAATGCTGTTAATTGTTGAGCCCTTTCAGTGGCCCCACCCATTTTTAATTTTTAGAAGTATATGTGATGCTGTGTTTATGTACATCATATTCAGACCATAAGAGGGATTTAGATTCTCTAGAATCTGTCACCCACTGCTGGAGTGTCTGAATACGGCTACAGTGTACTTATATCTAATAAATACATACATAAATAAATAAATAAATAAATAAATAAATAAATAAATAAACATTTTTTAAAAAGTATAAGAAATAAAAAAGACCAGGCAGGCCTGCCATCCTTATCTCTGTCTCTCTGTCTGTCTGTCTGTCTGTCTGATCCACTGGAACTGGAGATGGGCCACCATAAGGTGCTGGTAGTTTATCCCAGGTTCTCTGAAAAAGGAGACAATGCTGTTAATTGTTGAGCACTCTCAGTGGCCCCACACATCTTTAAATTTTTAGAAGTATATGTGAGGCTGTGTTTATGTACATCATATGCAGACCATAAGAGGGATTTAGATTCTCCAGAATCTGACACCCTCTTCTGGCGTGTCTGAAGACAGCTACAGTGTACTTATATCTAATAAATACATAAATAAATATATAAATAAACATTTTTTTAAAAAGGATAAGAAAGAAAGAAAGACCAGGCAGGCCTGCCATCCTTATCTCTGTCTGTCTGTCTGTCTGATCCTCTGGAACTGGAGATGGGCCACCATAGAGTTGCTTGTAGTTGATCCCAGGTTCTCTGGAAAAGGAGACAATGCTGTTAATTGTTGAGCCCTTTCAGTGGCCCCACCCATTTTTAAATTTTTAGAAGTATATGCGAGGCTGTGTTTATGTACCGAATATGCAGACCATAAGAGGGATTTAGATTCTCCAGAATCTGACACCCTCTTCTGGAGTGTCTGAAGACAGCTACCGTGTACTTATATCTAATAAATTCATAAATAAACAAATAAACATTTTTAAAAAAGGATAATAAAGAAAGAGAGACCAGGCAGGCCTGCTATCCTTGTCTGTCTGTCTGTCTGTCTGATCCCCTGCAACTGGAGATGGGCCACCATATAATTGCTGGTAGTTGATCCCAGGTTCTCTGGAAGAGGAGTAAGTGCTGTTAATTGTTGAGCCTTTTCAGTGGCCCCACCCATCTTTAAATTTTTAGAAGTATATGTGAGGCTGTGTTCATGTACATCATATGCAGACCATAAGAGGGATATAGATTCTCCAGAATCTGACACCCTCTTCGGGAGTGTTTGAAGACAGCTACAGTGTACTTATATCGAATAAATACATACTTAAATTAATAAACATTTTTTAAAAAGGATAAGAAATAATGAAAGACCAGGTAGGCCTGAAATCCTTAACTCTATCTGTCTGTATGTCTGTCTGTCTGTCTGATCCCCTGGAACTGGAGATGAGCCACCATATAGTTGCTCGTAGTTGATCCCAGGTTCTCCATAAGAGGAGACAATGCTGTTAATTGTTGATCCCTTTCATTGGCCCCACACATCTTTAAATTTTAAGATGTAAATGTGAGGCTGTGTTTATGTACATCATATGCAGACCATAAGAGGGATATAGATTCTCCAGAATCTGACACCCTCTTCTGGAGTGTCTGAAGACAGCTACAGTGTACTTATATCTAATAAATACATAAATAAATAAATAAATAAATAAATAAACATTTTTTAAAGGGATAAGAAAGAAAGAAAAACCAGGCAGGCCTGCCATCCTTGTCTGTCTTTCCCTCTGTCTGTCTGTCTTGCCTAGCCCCTTGAGTAGCCTAGCCTAGTCCCTTGCCTTGACTAGCCCAGCCCCTTGCCTAGCCTAGCCTAGCCCAGCCCTGCCTTGCCTAGCCCTGCCTATCCCTGTCTTTAACCAGGCTGGCCTCGAACTCAGAAACTGACTGCCTCTGCCTCCAGAGTGCTCTCATTAAGAGCTCGAGCCACCACTGACTGTTTGGTTTTCTAAGTCTTACATAGGTATGGTCTGTTTCTCAGCTGTGAAACCCTAATTAACACATGCAGTCTGTCCTAGGTCAGCCATAGCTACAGACTGAGGCCTTTTCTAAAACAAAACAAAAGAAAACAAAAAATAGAAATAATAAAATAAATAAATTAAGCAACCACATGATATCTTTTCTTTCTTTCAATGATACTCAGAGCTTGAAGCAGTTCACCCATGAGACCTCAGCTCCGGACATTGAGGCTCTTTCCCTAACAAGTATTATGGCTGAACCTGAGGGGTTCTACTGCTGATTTGTGTCCCCCACTTTAAAAAAATAGTTCTTTTCAAAGACTGCAGATTCCTAGCCCTGTTCCTTGTTACAGTTGAGTCACAGCCCTGAAAATTCAGTGGTAGTTAAAGGCACTGAGAAGGGCTTCCTATAGACATCAAAGACCAAGTCTTTGTTTTTAAAAAGTTAATCTGGATTCCCCCACCACCTGGTATCCTTCGAATGCCTCAAAAGGAAGGCAGGGACCTGGGCAGAAGGGTGCAAGGCTACTGGTGTTTGTAAGGGGTAACAGAAAGCTTTCTCTTGTTGGTACCCTACCCCAAGTTACACTGTCACTTCTTTTTCCTAGTTGTTGTTTTGTCGGTTTGTATTCTCAACATAGACCCTTTTCCTTCCTAACCTTGGCTGTCCTGAACCTTACTGTCCTTGAACTCAGTGATTTGCCTGTCTTGCTGGGATGAAACTGTGAGCTACCATCCAGAAGGAAGCACCCTGCTGAGGTTAGATTGGGGTCTCTTCCATTTTCCTCTATGAACATGCATATGGCAGGCCTGTTCTTTCTTTTTTACTTTTCCTTTTCTTTTTAAAGATTTATTTATTTATTATATTTAAGTATACTGTAGCTATCTTCAGACAGTCCAGAAGAGGGTGTCAGATTCTGAAGAATCTAAATCATTCTTATTGTCTGCATATGATGTATATAAACACAGCCTCACATATACTCAAAAAAAAAAAAAAAGAAAGAAAGATGTGGCTACAGAGAGGGCTCAACAATTAAGAGCATTGTCTCCTCTTCCAGAGAACCTGGGCTCAATTACCAGTATTATATATGGTGGCCCATCTCCAGTTCCAGGGGATCTAATACTCTGTTCTGGAGTCTGTGGGCACAGCATACACATGCAAAACATTCTTACACAATCATTGAGAGAGGAGAGAGAGGGGTTGAGAGAGAGGGGAGGTAATCATACCTCCTGACGAGTTTGAAGACCTGAGCTTCATCACTCACACAAATAAATAAATGCAAAATATTTTTTTATAAATAAACTCTGCCATTGCCCTTTAAAAATTCCTAGAAAACAAGTTTTATAAGCAACAGTTATATTTACTATATCTAAAGGACAGTCATGAGCATATTCAATAAATAGAAAAAGGCCTGTTAGTCTTAGAAATGGAAAAGACAAACCAAGGAAGGTTTGCAATTACATAATGAGGCAGCTCAGCCCAGCTCTAATGTTGGAAATAAGACTCGAGAATAGGATATACCTGAAGACAGCCAGCCATTGTTTTTTGTTTTGGAGGCTGAAAGGATACACCTGAAGACAGCCAATGCTGTGTGATGGTGATCTGGTATTTTTTTTTTTAATTTTTAAAAACTTTAACACTTTTTATAAAACTTTTATAAAAACTTTTTATTCTTCTTTCTTTGTTTCTTTTCTTTCTTTCTTTCCTCACCCTAGCCCCTACCCTAGCCCTGTCTTTCACCAGGGTGGCCTCGAACTCAGAAACTGACTGCCTCTGCCTACAGAGTGCTCTCATTAAGAGCTTGAGCCACCACTGAATGTAGAGTTTTCTAAGCCTTACCTTGCTCTTGGTGTCTGTTCCCAGCTGTGAAACCCTAATTAACACAAGTAGGCAGTCCTGGGTCAGCCAGAGCTACAGACTGAGGACTTCTCTAAAAACAAATAAAACAAAACAAAACAACAAATAGAAATAATAAAATACATAAATTAAGCAACCACAGCATAGCTTTTCTCAATCTAGGTGGTACTCAGAAATTCCAGCAGTTGGCCTGTGACACCTCAGCTCAGTATATGTGAGGCTGTGTTTATGTACATCCTATGAAGACCATAAGAGGGATTTTCATTCTCCAGAATCTGACACACTCCTCTGGAGTGTCTAAAGAAAGCTACAGTGTACTTATATCTAAGAAATACATAAAAAAATAAATAAATAAATAAATAAATATTTTTTAAAAAGGATAAGAAAGAAAGAAAGACCAGGCAGGCCTGCCATCCTTATCTCTCTCTCTCTGTCTGTCTGTCTGATCCCCTGGAACTGGACTTGGGCTACCATAAAGTTGCTGGTAGTTGATCCCAGGTTCTCTGGAAGAGGAGACAATGCTGTTAATTGTTGAGCCCTCTCAGTGGCCCTACCCATCTTTAAATATTTAGAAGTATATGTGAGGCTGTATTTATGTACATCATATGCAGACCATAAGAGGGATTTAGATTCTCCAGAATCTGACACCTTCTTCTGGAGTGTCTGAAGACAGCTACAGTGTACTTATATCTAATAAATACATAAATAAATATATAAATAAACATTTTTTTAAAAAGGATAAGAAAGAAAGAAAGACCAGGCAGGCCTGCCATCCTTATCACTGTCTGTCTGTCTGTCTGTCTGATCCCCTGGAACTGGAGATGGGCCACCATATAGTTGCTGGTAGTTGATCCCAGGTACACTGGAAGAGGAGACAATGCTGTTAATTTTTGAGCCCTTTCAGTGGCGCCACCCATCTTTAAATATTTAGAGGTATATGTGAGGCTGTGTTTATGTACATCATATGCAGACCATAAGAGGGATTTAGATTCTCCAGAATCTGACACCCTCTTCTGGAGTGTCTGAAGACAGCTACAGTGTACTTATATCTAATAAATAAATAGATAAATAAATAAATAAATAAATAAACATTTTTTAAAAAGTATAAGAAAGAAAGAAAGACCAGGCAGGCCTGCCATCCATATCTCTGTCTGTCTGTCTGTCTGTCTATCTGATCCCCGGGACTGGATATGGGCCACCATATTGTGCTGGTAGTTGATCCAAGGTTCTCTGGAAGAGGAGACAATTCGGTTAATTGTTGAGCCCTTTCAGTGGCCCCACACTTCTTTAAATATTTAGAAGTTTATGTGAGGCTGTGTTTATGTACATCATATTCAGATTATAAGAGGATTTAGATTCACCAGAATCTGACACCCTCTACTGGAGTGACTGAAGACAGCTACAGTGTACTTATATATAATAAATAAATAAATAAATAAATAAATAAATAAATGAATAAATAAACATTTTTTAAAAAGGATAAGAAAGAAAGTAAGACCAGGCAGGCTTGCCATCCTTATCTCTGTCTGTCTGTCTGTCTGTCTGATCCCCTGGAACTGGAGTTGGGCTACCATAAAGTTGCTGGTAGTTGATCCCAGGTTCTCTGGAAGAGGAGACAATGCTGTTAATTGTTGAGCCCTATCAGTGGCCCTACCCATCTTTAAATATTTAGAAGTATATGTGAGGCTGTGTTTATGTACATCATATGCAGACCATAAGAGGGATTTAGATTCTCCAGAATCTGACACCCTCTTCTGGAGTATCTGAAGACAGCTACAGTGTACTTATATCTAATAAATAAATAGATAAATAAATAAATAAATAAATAAACATTTTTTAAAAAGGATAACAAAGAAAGAAATACCAGGTAGGCCTGCCATCCATAACTCTGTCTGTCTGTCTGTCTGTCTGTCTGATTTCCTGGAACTGGAGATGGGCCACCATATAGTTGCTGGTAGTTGATCCAAGGTTCTCTGGAAGAGGAGACAATGCTCTTAATTGTTGAGCCCTATCAGTGGCCCTACCCATCTTTAAATTTTTAGAAGTATATGTGAGGCTGTGTTTATGTACATCATATGCAGACCATAAGAGGGATTTAGATTCTCCAGAATCTGACACCCTCTTCTGGAGTGTCTGAAGACAGCTACAGTGTACTTATATCTAATAAATAAATAAATAAATAAATAAATAAATAAATAAATAATAAATAAACATTATTTAAACCGGATAAGAAAAAAAGAAAGACCAGGCAGGCCTACCATCCTTATCTCTGTCTTGTCTGTCTGTCAGTCGTTCTGATCCCCTGGAACTGGAGATGGGCCACCATATAGGTGCTGGTAGTTGATCCCAGGTTCTCTGGAAGAGGAGACAATGCTGTTAATTGTTGAGCGCTTTCAGTGGCCCCACCCATCGTTAAATTTTTAGTAGTATATGTGAGGCTGTGTTTATGTACATCATATGCAGACCATAAGAGGGATTTAGATTCTCCAGAATCTGACACCCTCTTCTGGAGTGTCTGAAGACAGCTACAGTGTACTTATATCTAATAAATACATAAATAAATAAACATTTTTTAAAAAGGATAAGAAAGAAAGAAAGACCAGGCAGGCCTGCCATCCTAATCTCTGTCAGTCTGTCTGTCTGTCAGACTGTCTGATCCCTTGGAACTGTAGATGGGCCACCATATAGTTGCTGTTAGTTGATCCCAGGTTCTCTGGAAGAGGAGACAATGCTATTAATTGTTGAGCCCTTTCAGTGGCTCCACCTATCTTTAAATTTTTAGAAGTATATGTTAGGCTGTGTTTATGTACATCATATGCAGACCATAAGAGGGATTTAGATTCTCCAGAATCTGACACCCTCTTCTGGATTGTCTGAAGACAACTACAGTGTACTTATATCTAATGAATACAAACATATATAAATAAATAAATAAATAAATAAATAAATAAATAAATAAACATTATTTTAAAAGTATAAGAAAGAAAGAAAGACCAGGCAGGCCTGCCATACTTATCTCTGTCTGTCTGTCTGTCTGTATGATCCCCTGGAACTGGAGATGGGCCACCTTTTAGGTGCTGGTAGTTGATCCCAGGTTCTCTGGAAGAGGAGACAATGCTGTTAATTGTTGAGCCCTTTCAGTGGCCCCACCCATTTTTAATTTTTACAAGTATATGTGAGGCTGTGTTTACGTACATAATATGCAGACCATAAAAGGCATTTAGATTCTCCAGAATCTGACACCCTCTTCTGGAGTGTCTGAAGACAGCTATGGTGTACTTATATCTAATAAATATATAAATAAATATATAAATAAACTTTTTTTTAAAAAGGATGAGAAAGAAAGAAAGACCAGGCAGGCCTGCCATCCTTATCACTGTCTGTCAGTCTGTCTGTCTGTCTGATCCCCTGGAACTGGAGATGGGCCACCATATAGTTGCTGGTAGTTGATCCCAGGTACTCTGGAAGAGGAGACAATGCTGTTAATTGTTGAGCTTTTAGAGTGGCCCCACCATTCTTTAAATTTTTAGAAGTATATGTGAGGCTGTGTTTATTTACATCATATGCAGACCATAAGAGGGATTTAGATTCTCCAGAATCTGACACCCTCTTCTGGAGTGTCTGAACAGCTACAGTGTACTTATATCTAATAATAAATAAATAAATAAATAAATAAATAAATAAATAAATAAATAAACATTTTTTTAAAAAAAGGATAAGAAAGAAAGAAAGATCAGGCAGGCCTGCCATCCTTATCACTGTCTGTCTGTCTGTCTGTCTGATCCCCTGGAACTGGAGATGGGCCACCTTTTAGGTGCTGGTAGTTGATCCCAGGTTCTCTGGAAGAGGAGACAATGCTGTTAATGGTTGAGTCTTTTCAGTGGCCCCACCTATTTATAATTTTTAGAAGTATATGTGAGGCTGTGTTTATGTACATCATATTCAGACCATAAGAGGGATTTAGATTCTCTAGAATCTGACACCCTCTTCTGGAGTGTCTGAAGACGGCTACAGTGTACTTATATCTAATAAATACATAAATAAATAAATAAATACATAAATAAATAAACATTTTTTAAAAAGTATAAGAAATAAAGAAAGACCAGGCAGGCCTGCCATCCATATCTCTGTCTCTCTGTCTGTCTGTCAGTCTTATCCCCTGGAACTGGAGATGGGCCACCATAAGGTGCTGGTAGTTTATCCCAGGTTCTCTGAAAGAGGAGACAATGCTGTTAATTGTTGAGCCCTCTCAGTGGCCCCACCCATCTTTAAATTTTTAGAAGTATATGCAAGGCTGTGTTTATGTACCGAATATTCAGACCATAAGAGGGATTTAGATTCTCCAGAATCTGACACCCTCTTCTGGAGTGTCTGAAGACAGCTACAGTGTACATATATCTAATAAATACATGAATAAATATATAAATAAACATTTTTTTAAAAGGGATAATAAAGAAAGAAAGACCAGGCAGGCCTGCCATCCTTATCACTGTCTGTATGTCTGTTTGTCTGGTCCCCTGGAACTGGAGATGGGCCACCATATAGTTGCTGGTAGTTGATCCCAGGTCCTCTGGAAGAGGAGACAATGCTGTTAATTGTTGAGCTTTTAGAGTGGCCCCACCCTTCTTTTAATTTTTAGAAGTATATGTGAGGATGTGTTTATGTACATCATATGCAGACCATAAGAGGGATTTAGATTCTCCAGAATCTGACACCCTCTTCTGGAGTGTCTGAACAGCTACAGTGTACTTATATCTAATAATAAATAAATAAATAAATAAATAAATAAATAAATAAATAAACAAACATCTTTTTTTAAAAAAGGATAAGAAAGAAAGAAACACCAGGCAGGCCTGAAATCCTTATCACTGTTTGTCTGCCTGTCTGTCTGATCCCCTGGAACTGGAGATGGGCCACCTTTTAGGTGCTGGTAGTTGATCCCAGTTTCTCTGGAAGAGGAGACAATGCTGTTAATTGTTGAGTCCTTTCAGTGGCCCCACCTATTTATAATTTTTAGACGTATATGTGAGGCTGTGTTTATGTACATCATATTCAGACCATAAGAGGGATTTAGATTCTCTAGAATATGACACCCTCTTCTGGAGTGTCTGAAGACGGCTACAGTGTACTTATATCTAATAAATACATAAATAAATAAATAAATAAATAAATAAATAAACAATTTTTAAAAAGTATAAGAAATAAAGAAAGACCAGGCAGGCCTGCCATCCTTATCTCTGTCTCTCTGTCTGTCTGTCTGTCTGTCTGATCCACTGGAACTGGAGATGGGCCACCATAAGGTGCTGGTAGTTTATCCCAGGTTCTCTGAAAGAGGAGACAATGCTGTTAATTGTTGAGCCCTCTCAGTGGCCCCATACATCTTTAAATTTTTAGAAGTATATGCGAGGCTCTGTTTATGTACATCATATGCAGACCATAAGAGGGATTTAGATTCTCCAGAATCTGACACCCTCTTCTGGAGTGTCTGAAAGCAGCTACAGTGTACATATATCTAATAAATACATAAATAAATATATAAATAAACATTTTTTTTAAAGGATAAGAAAGAAAGAAAGACCAGGCAGGCCTGCCATCCTTATCACTGTCTGTATGTCTGTCTGTCTGATCCCCTGGAACTGGAGATGGGCCACCATATAGTTGCTGGTAGTTGATCCCAGGTACTCTGGAAGAGGAGACAATGCTGTTAATTGTTGAGCTTTTAGAGTGGCCCCACCCTTCTTTAAATTTTTAGAAGTATATGTGAGGCTGTGTTTATGTACATCATATGCAGACCATAAGAGGGATTTAGATTCTCCAGAATCTGACACCCTCTTCTGGAGTGTCTGAACAGCTACAGTGTACTTATATCTAATAATAAATAAATAAATAAATAAATAAATAAATAAATAAATAAACATTTTTTTAAAAAAAGGATAAGAAAGAAAGAAAGATCAGGCAGGCCTGCCATCCTTATCACTGTCTGTCTGTCTGTCTGTCTGATCCCCTGGAACTGGAGATGGGCCACCTTTTAGGTGCTGGTAGTTGATCCCAGGTTCTCTGGAAGAGGAGACAATGCTGTTAATGGTTGAGTCTTTTCAGTGGCCCCACCTATTTATAATTTTTAGAAGTATATGTGAGGCTGTGTTTATGTACATCATATTCAGACCATAAGAGGGATTTAGATTCTCTAGAATCTGACACCCTCTTCTGGAGTGTCTGAAGACGGCTACAGTGTACTTATATCTAATAAATACATAAATAAATAAATAAATACATAAATAAATAAACATTTTTTAAAAAGTATAAGAAATAAAGAAAGACCAGGCAGGCCTGCCATCCATATCTCTGTCTCTCTGTCTGTCTGTCAGTCTTATCCCCTGGAACTGGAGATGGGCCACCATAAGGTGCTGGTAGTTTATCCCAGGTTCTCTGAAAGAGGAGACAATGCTGTTAATTGTTGAGCCCTCTCAGTGGCCCCACCCATCTTTAAATTTTTAGAAGTATATGCAAGGCTGTGTTTATGTACCGAATATTCAGACCATAAGAGGGATTTAGATTCTCCAGAATCTGACACCCTCTTCTGGAGTGTCTGAAGACAGCTACAGTGTACATATATCTAATAAATACATGAATAAATATATAAATAAACATTTTTTTAAAAGGGATAATAAAGAAAGAAAGACCAGGCAGGCCTGCCATCCTTATCACTGTCTGTATGTCTGTTTGTCTGGTCCCCTGGAACTGGAGATGGGCCACCATATAGTTGCTGGTAGTTGATCCCAGGTCCTCTGGAAGAGGAGACAATGCTGTTAATTGTTGAGCTTTTAGAGTGGCCCCACCCTTCTTTTAATTTTTAGAAGTATATGTGAGGATGTGTTTATGTACATCATATGCAGACCATAAGAGGGATTTAGATTCTCCAGAATCTGACACCCTCTTCTGGAGTGTCTGAACAGCTACAGTGTACTTATATCTAATAATAAATAAATAAATAAATAAATAAATAAATAAATAAACAAACATCTTTTTTTAAAAAAGGATAAGAAAGAAAGAAACACCAGGCAGGCCTGAAATCCTTATCACTGTTTGTCTGCCTGTCTGTCTGATCCCCTGGAACTGGAGATGGGCCACCTTTTAGGTGCTGGTAGTTGATCCCAGTTTCTCTGGAAGAGGAGACAATGCTGTTAATTGTTGAGTCCTTTCAGTGGCCCCACCTATTTATAATTTTTAGACGTATATGTGAGGCTGTGTTTATGTACATCATATTCAGACCATAAGAGGGATTTAGATTCTCTAGAATATGACACCCTCTTCTGGAGTGTCTGAAGACGGCTACAGTGTACTTATATCTAATAAATACATAAATAAATAAATAAATAAATAAATAAATAAACAATTTTTAAAAAGTATAAGAAATAAAGAAAGACCAGGCAGGCCTGCCATCCTTATCTCTGTCTCTCTGTCTGTCTGTCTGTCTGTCTGATCCACTGGAACTGGAGATGGGCCACCATAAGGTGCTGGTAGTTTATCCCAGGTTCTCTGAAAGAGGAGACAATGCTGTTAATTGTTGAGCCCTCTCAGTGGCCCCATACATCTTTAAATTTTTAGAAGTATATGCGAGGCTCTGTTTATGTACATCATATGCAGACCATAAGAGGGATTTAGATTCTCCAGAATCTGACACCCTCTTCTGGAGTGTCTGAAAGCAGCTACAGTGTACATATATCTAATAAATACATAAATAAATATATAAATAAACATTTTTTTTAAAGGATAAGAAAGAAAGAAAGACCAGGCAGGCCTGCCATCCTTATCACTGTCTGTATGTCTGTCTGTCTGATCCCCTGGAACTGGAGATGGGCCACCATATAGTTGCTGGTAGTTGATCCCAGGTACTCTGGAAGAGGAGACAATGCTGTTAATTGTTGAGCTTTTAGAGTGGCCCCACCCTTCTTTAAATTTTTAGAAGTATATGTGAGGCTGTGTTTATGTACATCATATGCATACCATAAGTGGGATTTAGATTCTCCAGAATATGACACTCTCTTCTGGAGTGTCTGATCAGCTACAGGGTACTTATATCAAATAATAAATAAATAAATAAATAAATAAATAAATAAATAAATAAATAAACATTTTTTTAAAAAAAAGAATAAGAAAGAAAGACCAGGCAGGCCTGCCATCCTTATCACTGTCTGTCTCTCTGTCTGTCTGATCCCCTGGAACTGGAGATGGGCCACCTTTTAGGTGCTGGTAGTTGATCCCAGGTTCTCTGGAAGAGGAGACAATGCTGTTAATTGTTGAGTGCTTTTAGTGGCCCCACCTATTTATAATTTTTAGAAGTATATGTGAGGCTGTGTTTATGTACATCATATTCAGACCATAAGAGGGATTTAGATTCTCTAGAATCTGACACCCTCTTCTGGAGTGTCTGAAGACGGCTACAGTGTACTTATATCTAATAAAAAATAAATAAATAAATAAAGAAATAAATAAACACTTTTTAAAAAGTATAAGAAATAAAGAAAGACCAGGCAGGCCTGCCATCCTTATCTCTGTCTCTCTGTCTGTCTGTCTGTCTGTCTGATCCACTGGAACTGGAGATGGGCCACCATTAGGTGCTGGTAGTTTATCCCAGGTTCACTGAAAGAGGAGACAATGCTGGTACTTGTTGAGTCCTCTCATTGGCCCCACACATCTTTAAATTTTTAGAAGTATATGTGAGGCTGTGTTTATGTACATCATATTCAGACCATAAGAGGGATTTAGTTTCTCCAGAATCTGACACCCTCTTCTGGGGTGTCTGAAGTCAGCTACAGTGTACTTATATCTAATAAATACATAAATAAATATATAAATACACATTTTTTTGAAAAGGATAAGAAAGAAAGAATGACCAGGCAGGCCTGCCATACTTATCACTGTCTGTATGTCTGTCTGTCTGATCCCCTGGAACTGGAGAAGGGCCACCATATAGTCGCTGGTAGCTGATCCCAAGTACTCTGGAAGAGGAGACAATGCTGTTAATTGTTGAGCTTTTAGAGTGGCTCAAACCTTCTTTAAATTTTTAGAATTATATGTGAGGCTGTGTTTATGTACATCATATGCAGACCATAAGAGGGATTTAGATTCTCCAGAATCTGACACCCTCTTCTGGAGTGTCTGAACAGCTACAGTGTACTTATATCTAATAATAAATAAATAAATAAATAAATAAATAAATAAATATATAAATAAAAAATAAATAAACATTTTTTTAAAAAGGATAAGAAAGAAAGAAAGACCAGGCAGGCCTGCCATCGTTATCACTGTCTGTATGTCTGTCTGTCTGATCCCCTGGAACTGGAGATGGGCCACCATATAGTTGCTGGTAGTTGATCCCAGGTACTCTGGAAGAGGAGACAATGCTGTTAATTGTTGAGCGCTTAGAGTGGCCCCACCCTTCTTTAATTTTTAGAAGTATATGTGAGGCTGTGTTTATGTACATCATATGCAGACCATAAGAGGAATTTAGATTCTCCAGAATCTGACACCCTCTTCTGGAGTGTCTGAAGACAGCTACAGTGTACTTATATCTAATAAATACATAAATAAATAAATAAATAAATAAATAAATAAATAAATAAACAATTTTTAAAAAGTATAAAAAATAAAGAAAGACCAGGCAGGCCTGCCATCCTTATCTCTGTCTCTCTGTCTGTCTGTCTGTCTGTCTGATCCACTGGAACTGGAGATGGGCCACCATAAGGTGCTGGTAGTTTATCCCAGGTTCTCTGAAAGAGGAGACAATGCTGTTAATTGTTGAGCCCTCTCAGTGGCCCCACACATCTTTAAATTTTTAGAAGTATATGCGAGGCTGTGTTTATGTACATCATATGCAGACCATAAGAGGGATTTAGATTCTCCAGAATCTGACACCCTCTTCTGGAGTGTCTGAAAGCAGCTACAGTGTACTTATATCTAATAAATACATAAATAAATATATAAATAAACATTTTTTGAAAAGGATAAGAAAGAAAGAATGGCCAGGCAGGCCTGCCATACTTATCACTGTCTGTATGTCTGTCTGTCTGATCCCCTGGATCTGGAGAAGGGCCAACATATAGTCGCTGGTAGCTGATCCCAAGTACTCTGGAAGAGGAGACAATGCTGTTAATTGTTGAGCTTTTAGAGTGGCCCAACCCTTCTTTAAATTTTTAGAATTATATGTGAGGCTGTGTTTATGTACATCATATGCAGACCATAAGAGGGATTTAGATTCTCCAGAATCTGACACCCTCTTCTGGAGTGTCTGAACAGCTACAGTGTACTTATATCTAATAATTAATAAATAAATAAATAAATAAATAAATACATAAATAAAAAATAAATAAACATTTTTTTAAAAAGGATAAGAAAGAAAGAAAGACCAGGCAAGCCTGCCATCCTTATCACTGTCTGTATGTCTGTCTGTCTGATCCCCTGGAACTGGAGATGGGCCACCATATAGTTGCTGGTAGTTGATCCCAGGTACTCTGGAAGAGGAGACAATCCTGTTAATTGTTGAGCTTTTAGAGTGGCCCCACCCTTCTTTAATTTTTAGAAGTATATGTGAGGCTGTGTTTATGTACATCATATGCAGACCATAAGAGGAATTTAGATTCTCCAGAATCTGACACCCTCTTCTGGAGTGTCTGAAGACAGCTACAGTGTACTTATATCTAATAAATACATAAATAAATAAATAAATAAATAAATAAATAAATAAACATATTTTTAAAAAGGATAAGAAAGAAAGAAAGACCAGGCAGGCCTGCCATTTTTATCACTGTCTGTCAGTCTGTCTGTCTGTCTGATCCCCTGGAACTGGAGATGGGCCACCATATAGTTGCTGGTAGTTGATCCCAGGTACTCTGGAAGAGGAGACAATGCTGTTAATTGTTGAGCTTTTAGAGTGGCCCAACCCTTCTTTAAATTTTTAGAAGTATATGTGAGGCTGTGTTTATGTACATCATATGCAGACCATAAGAGGGATATTGATTCTCCAGAATCAGACACCCTCTTCTGGAGTGTCTGAAGACAGCTACAGTGTACTTATATCTAATAAATACATAAATAAATAAATAAATAAAAAAACAAACATTTTTTAAAAGGGATAAGAAAGAAAGAAAAACCAGGCAGGCCTGCCATCCTTGTCTGTCCTTCTCTCTGTCTGTCTGTCTTGCCTAGCCCCTTGAGTAGCCTAGCCTAGTCCCTTGCCTTGACTAGCCCAGCCCCTTGCCTAGCCTAGCCCAGCCCTGCCTTGCCTAGCCCTGCCTATCCCTGTCTTTAACCAGGCTGGCCTCGAACTCAGAAACTGACTGCCTCTGCCTCCAGAGTGCTCTCATTAAGAGCTCGAGCCACCACTGACTGTTAGGTTTTCTAAGTCTTACATAGGTATGGTCTGCTTCTCAGCTGTGAAACCCTAATTAACACATGTAGTCTGTCCTAGGTCAGCCATAGCTACAGACTGAGGCCTTTTCTAAAACAAAACAAAAGAAAACAAAAAATAGAAATAATAAAATAAATAAATTAAGCAACCACATGATATCTTTTCTTTCTTTCAATGATACTCAGAGCTTGAAGCAGTTCACCCATGAGACCTCAGCTCCGGACATTGAGTCTCTTTCCCTAACAAGTATTATGGCTGAACCTGAGGGGTTCTACTGCTGATTTGTGTCCCCCACTTTAAAAAAATAGTTGTTTTCAAATGCTGCAGGTTCTTAGCCCTGTTCCTTGTTACAGTTGAGTCACAGCCCTGAAAGTTCAGTGGTAGTTAAAGGCACTGAGAAGGGCTTCCTATAGACATCAAAGACCAAGTCTTTGTTTTTAAAAATTTAATCTGGATTCCCCAACACCCTGGCATCCTTAGAATTCCTAGAAAGGAAGGCAGGGACCTGGGCAGAAGTGTGCAAGGCTACTGGTATTTGTAAGTGGTAACAGAAAGCTTTCTCTTGTTGGTACCCTACCCCAAGTTACACTGTCACTTCTTTTTCCTAGTTGTTGTTTTGTCGGTTTGTATTCTCAACATAGACCCTTTTCCTTCCTAACCTTGGCTGTCCTGAACCTTACTGTCCTTGAACTCAATGATTTGCCTGTCTTGCTGGGATGAAACTGTGAGCTACCATCCAGAAGGAAGCACCCTGCTGAGGTTAGATTGGGGTCTCTCCCATTTTCCTCTATGAACATGCATATGGCAGGCCTGTTCTTTCTTTTTTACTTTTCCTTTTCTTTTTAAAGATTTATTTATTTATTATATTTAAGTATGCTGTAGCTATCTTCAGACAGTCCAGAAGAGGGTGTCAGAATCTGAAGAATCTAAATCATTCTTATTGTCTGCATATGATGTATATAAACACAGCCTCACATATACTCAAAAAAAAAAAAAAAGAAAGAAAGATGTGGCTACAGAGAGGGCTCAACAATTAAGAGCATTGTCTCCTCTTCCAGAGAAAATGTGCACAATTACCAGTATTATATATGGTGGCCCATCTCCAGTTCCAGGGGATCTAATACTCTGTTCTGGAGTCTGTGGGCACAGCATACACATGCAAAACATTCTTACACAATCATTGAGAGAGGAGAGAGAGGGGTTGAGAGAGAGGGGAGGTAATCATACCTCCTGACGAGTTTGAAGACCTGAGCTTCATCACTCACACAAATAAATAAATGCAAAATATTTTTTTATAAATAAACTCTGCCATTGCCCTTTAAAAATTCCTAGAAAACAAGTTTTATAAGCAACAGTTATATTTACTATATCTAAAGGACAGTCATGAGCATATTCAATAAATAGAAAAAGGCCTGTTAGTCTTAGAAATGGAAAAGACAAACCAAGGAAGGTTTGCAATTACATAATGAGGCAGCTCAGCCCAGCTCTAAGGTTGGAAATAAGACTCGAGAATAGGATACACCTGAAGACAGCCAGCCATTGTTTTTTGTTTTGGAGGCTGAAAGGATACACCTGAAGACAGCCAATGCTGTGTGATGGTGATCTGGTATTTTTTTTCTTAATTTTTAAAAACTTTAACACTTTTTATAAAACTTTTACAAAAACTTTTTATTATAAACTTTTCTTTCTTTCTTTCTTTCTTTCCTCACCCTAGCCCCTACCCTAGCCCTGTCTTTCACCAGGGTGGCCTCAAACTCAGAAACTGACTGCCTCTGCCTACAGAGTGCTCTCATTAAGAGCTTGAGCCACCACTGAATGTAGGGTTTTCTAAGCCTTACCTTGCTCTTGGTGTCTGTTCCCAGCTGTGAAACCCTAATTAACACAAGTAGGCAGTCCTGGGTCAGCCAGAGCTACAGACTGAGGACTTCTCTAAAAACAAATAAAACAAAACAAAACAACAAATAGAAATAATAAAATACATAAATTAAGCAACCACAGCATAGCTTTTCTCTATCTAGGTGGTACTCAGAAATTCCAGCAGTTGGCCTGTGACACCTCAGCTCAGTATATGTGAGGCTGTGTTTATGTACATCATATGCAGACCATAAGAGGGATTTACATTCTCCAGAATCTGACACCCTCCTCTGGAGTGTCTAAAGAAAGCTACAGTGTACTTATATCTAAGAAATACATAAATAAATAAATAAATAAATAAATAAATAAATAAATAAATAAATATTTTTTAAAAAGGATAAGAAAGAAAGAAAGACCAGGCAGGCCTGCCATCCTTATCTCTGTCTGTCTGTCTGATCCCGTGGAACTGGAGATGGGCCACCTTGTAGGTTCTGGTAGTTGATCCCACGTTCTCTGGAAGAGGAGACAATGCTGTTAATTGTTGAGCCCTTTCAGTGGCCCCACCCATTTTTAATTTTTAGAAGTATATGTGAGGCTGTGTTTATGTACATCTTATTCAAACCATAAGAGGGATTTAGATTCTCCAGAATCTGACACCCTCTTCTGGAGTGTCTGAAGACGGCTACAGTGTACTTATATCTAATAAATACATAAATAAATGAATAAATAAATAAATAAACATTTTTTAAAAAGTATAAGAAATAAAGTAAGACCAGGCAGGCCTGCCATCCTTATCTCTGTCTCTCTGTCTGTCTGTCTGTCTGATCCACTGGAACTGGAGTTGGGCCACCATAAGGTGCTGGTAGTTTATCCCAGGTTCTCTGAAAGAGGAGACAATGCTGTTAATTGTTGAGCCCTCTCAGTGGCCCCACACATCTTTAAATTTTTAGAAGTATATGTGAGGCTTTGTTTATGTACATCATATGCAGACCATAAGAGGGATTTAGATTCTCCAGACTCTGACACCCTCTTCTGGAGTGTCTGAAGACAGCTACAGTGTACTTATATCTAATAAATACATAAATAAATATATAAATAAACATTTTTTTAAAAAGGATAAGAAAGAAAGAAAGACCAGGCAGGCCTGCCATCCTTAGCACTGTCTGTATGTCTGTCTGTCTGATCCCCTGGAACTGGAGATGGGCCACCATATAGTTGCTGGTAGTTGATCCCAGGTACTCTGGAAGAGGAGACAATGCTGTTAATTGTTGAGCTTTTAGAGTGGCCCCACCCTTCTTTAAATTTTTAGAAGTATATGTGAGGCTATGTTTATGTACATCATATGCAGACCATAAGAGGGATTTAGATTCTCCAGAATCTGACACCCTCTTCTGTAGTGTCTAAACAGCTACAGTGTACTTATATCTACTAAATACATAAATAAATAAATAAATAAATAAATAAATAAACATTTTTTAAAAAGGATAAGAAAGAAAGACCAGGCAGGCCTGCCATCCATATCTCTGCCTGTCTGTCTGTCTGTCTATCTGATCCCCGGGAACTGGAGATGGGCCACCATATAGTTGCTGGTAGTTGATCCAAGGTTCTCTGGAAGAGGAGACAATGCTCTTAATTGTTGAGCCCTTTCAGTGGCCGCACACTTCTTTAAATATTTAGAAGTATATGTGAGGCTGTGTATATGTACATCATATTCAAATTATAAGAGGATTTAGATTCTCCAGAATCTGACACCCTCTACTGGAGTGTCTGAAGACAGCTACAGTGTACTTATATCTAATAAATACATAAATAAATAAATAAACATTTTTTAAAAAGGATAAGAAAGAAAGTAAGACCAGGCAGGCCTGCCATCCTTATCTCTGTCTGTCTGTCTGTCTGTCTGATCCCCTGGAACTGGAGATGGGCTACCATATAGTTGCTGGTAGTTGATCCCAGGTTCTCTGGAAGAGGAGACAATGCTGTTAATTGTTGAGCCCTATCAGTGGCCCTACCCATCTTTAAATTTTTAGAAGTGTATGTGAGGCTGTGTTTATGTACATCATATGCAGACCAGAAGAGGGATTTAGATTCATCAGAATCTGACACCCTCTTCTGGAGTGTCTGAAGACAGGTACAGTGTACTTATATCTAATAAATACATAAATAAATACAATTTTTTTAAAAAGTATAAGAAAGAAAGAAAGACCAGGCAGGCCTGCCATCCTTATCCTTGTCTGTCTGTCTGTCTGTCTGATCCCCTGGGAGTGGAGATGGGCCACCATATAGTTGCAGGTAGTTGATCCCAGGTTCTCTGTAAGAGGAGATAATGCTGTTAATTGCTGAGCCCTTTCAGTGGCCCCCCCACCTTTAAATTTTAAGAAGTAAACGTGAAGCTGTGTTTATGTACATCATATGCAGACCATAAGAGGGATTTAGATTCTCCAGAATCTGATACCTTCTTCTGGAGTGTCTGAAGACGGCTACAGTGTACTTATATCTAATAAACATATAAATAAATAAATAAACATTTTTTAAAAAGGATAAGAAAGAAAGAAAGACCAGGCAGGCCTGCCATCCTTATCTCTGTCAGTCTGTCTGTCTGTCAGTCTGTCTGATCCCTTGGAACTGGAGATGGGCCACCATATAGTTGCAGTTAGTTGATCCCAGGTTCTCTGGAAGAGGAGACAATGCTGTTAATTGTTGAGCCCTTTCAGTGGCTCCAACTATCTTTAAATTTTTAGAAGTATATGTTAGGCTGTGTTTATGTACATCATATGCAGACCATAAGAGGGATTTAGATTCTCCAGAATCTGACACCCTCTTCTGGAGTGTCTGAAGACAACTACAGTGTACTTATATCTAATAAATACATATATAAATAAATATAAATAAATAAATAAACATTATTTTAAAAGGATAATAAAGAAAGAAAGACCAGGCAGGCCTGCCATCCTAATCTCTGTCTGTCTGTCTGTCTGTCTGATCCCCTGGAACTGGAGATGGGCCACCTTGTAGTTGCTGGTAGTTGATCCCAGGTTCTCTGGAAGAGGAGACAATGCTGTTAATTGTTGAGCCCTTTCAGTGGCCCCACCCATTTTTAATTTTTAGAAGTATATGTGAGGCTGTGTTTATGTACATCATATGCAGACCATAAGAGGGATTTAGATTCTCCAGAATCTGAGACCCTCTTCTGGAGTGTCTGAAGACAGCTACAGTGTACTTATATCTAATAAATACATAAATAAATATATAAATAAACATTTTTTTAAAAAGGATAAGAAACAAAGAAAGACCAGGCAGGCCTGCCATCCTTTTCACTGTCTGTATGTCTGTCTGTCTGATCCCCTGGAACTGGAGATGGGCCACCATATAGTTGCTGGTAGTTGATCCCAGGTCCTCTGGAAGAGGAGACAGTGCTGTTAATTGTTGAGCCCTTTCAGTGGCCCCACCCATCTTTAAATTTTTAGAAGTATATGTGAGGCTGTGTTTATGTACATCATATGCAGACCATAAGAGGGATATAGATTCTCCAGAATCTGACACCCTCTTCGGGAGTGTTTGAAGACAGCTACAGTGTACTTACATCTAATAAATACATACTTAAATTAATAAACATTTTTTTAAAAAGGATAAGAAAGAATGAAAGACCAGGTAGGCCTGCTATCCTTAACTCTATCTGTCTGTCTGTCTGTCTGTCTGATCCCCTGGAACTGGAGATGGGCCACCATATAGTTGCTGGTAGTTGATCCCATGTTCTCTATAAGAGTAGACAATGCTGTTAATTGTTGATCCCTTTCATTGGCCCCACACATATTTAAATTTTTAGAAGTAAATGTGAGGCTGTGTTTATGTACATCATATGCAGACCATAAGAGGGATATAGATTCTCCAGAATCTGACACCCTCTTCTGGAGTGACTGAAGACAGCTACATTGTACTTATATCTAATAAATACATAAATAAATAAATAAACATTTTTTAAAAAGAATAAGAAAGAAAGAAAGACCAGGCAGGCCTGCCAACTTGTCTGTCTGTCTGTCTGTCTGTCTATCTGTCAGATACCCTGAAACTGGAGATGGGCCACCATATAGTTGCTGGTAGTTGATCCCAGGTTCTCTGGAAGAGGAGACAATGCTGTTAATTGTTGAGCCCGTTCAGTGGCCCCACCCATCTTTAAATTTTTAGAAGTATATGTGAGGCTGTGTTCATGTACATCATATGCAGACCATATGAGGGATATTGATTCTCCAGAATCTGACACCCTCTTCTGGAGAGTCTGAAGACAGCTACAGTGTACTTACATCTAATAAATACATAAATAAATAAATAAATAAATGAATAAATAAATAAATAAATAAATAAATTAATAAACATTTTTTAAAAAGGATAAGAAAGAAAGAAAAATCAGGCAGGCCTTCCATCCTTATCTCTGTCTGTCTGTCTGTCTGTCTTATCCCCTGGAACTTGAGATGGGCCACCATATAGTTGCAGGTAGTTGATCCCACCTTCTCTGGAAGAAGAGACAATGCTGTTAATTGTTGAGCCCTTTCAGTGGGCCCACCCATCTTTAAATTTTTAGAAATATATGTGAGGCTGTGTTTATGTATATCATATGCAGACCATAAGAGGGATTTAGATTCTCCAGAAGATGACACCCTCTTTTAGAGCGTCTGAAAACAGCTACCTTGTACTTAAATCTAATAAATACATACTTAAATTAATAAACATTTCTTAAAAGTATAAGAAAGAAAGAAAGACCAGGCAGGCCTCCATCCTTATCTCTGTCAGTCTGTCTGTCTGTCTGTCTGATCCCTTGGAACTGGAGATGGGCCACCATAAGGTGCTGGTAGTTTATCCCAGGTTCTCTGAAAGAGGAGACAATGCTGTTAATTGTAGAGCCCTCTCAGTGGCCCCACATATCTTTAAATTTTTAGAAGTATATGTGAGGCTGTGTTTATGTACATCATATGCAGACCATAAGAGGGATTTAGATTCTCCACAATCTGACATCCTCTTCTGGAGTGTCTGAAGACAGCTACAGTGTACTTATATCTAATAAATACATGAATAAATATATAAATAAACATTTTTTTAAAAAGATAAGAAAGGAAGAAAGACCAGGCAGGCCTGCCATCCTTATCACTGTCTGTATGTCTGTCTGTCTGATCCCCTGGAACTGGAGATGGGCCACCATATAGTTGCTGGTAGTTGATCCCAGGTACTCTGCAAGAGGAGACAATGCTGTTAATTGTTGAGCCCATTCAGTGGCGCCACCCATCTTTAAATATTTAGAGGTATATGTGAGGCTGTGTTTATGTACATCATATGCAGACCATAAGAGGGATTTAGATTCTCCAGAATCTGACACCCTCTTCTGGAGTGTCTGAAGACAGCTACAGTGTACTTATATCTAATAAATAAATAGATAAATAAATAAATAAATAAATAAACATTTTTTAAAAAGTAAAAGAAAGAAAGAAAGACCAGGCAGGCCTGCCATCCATATCTCTGTCTGTCTTTCTGTCTGTCTATCTGATCCCCGGGAACTGGAGATGGGCCACCATATAGTGCTGGTAGTTGATCCAAGGTTCTCTGGAGGAGGAGACAATTCGGTTAATTGTTGAGCCCTTTCAGTGGCCCCACACTTCTTTAAATATTTAGAAGTTTATGTGAGGCTGTGTTTATGTACATCATATTCAGATTATAAGAGGATTTAGAT
The DNA here is from genome assembly GCF_978045245.1 of Mus caroli. Taxonomy (NCBI): domain Eukaryota; kingdom Metazoa; phylum Chordata; class Mammalia; order Rodentia; family Muridae; genus Mus; species Mus caroli. The sequence continues at coordinate 27,606 of NW_028227426.1, read as the reverse complement.
TCTCCAGAATCTGACACCCTCTACTGGAGTGACTGAAGACAGCTACAGTGTACTTATATATAATAAATAAATAAATAAATAAATAAATAAATAAACATTTTTTTAAAAAGGATAAAAAAGAAAGAAAGACCAGGCAGGCCTGCCATCCTTATCACTGTCTGTATGTCTGTTTGTCTGATCCCCTGGAACTGGAGATGGGCCACCATATAGTTGCTGGTAGTTGATCCCAGGTACTCTGGAAGAGGAGACAATGCTGTTAATTGTTGAGCCCTTTCAGTGGCGCCACCCATCTTTAAATATTTAGAGGTATATGTGAGGCTGTGTTTATGTACATCATATGCAGACCATAAGAGGGATTTAGATTCTCCAGAATCTGACACCCTCTTCTGGAGTGTCTGAAGACAGCTACAGTGTACTTATATCTAATAAATAAATAGATAAATAAATAAATAAATAAATAAACATTTTTTTAAAAGTATAAGAAAGAAAGAAAGACCAGGCAGGCCTGCCATCCATATCTCTGTCTGTCTGTCTGTCTGTCTATCTGATCCCCGGGAACTGGAGATGGGCCACCATATAGTGCTGGTAGTTGATCCAAGGTTCTCTGGAAGAGGAGACAATTCGGTTAATTGTTGAGCCCTTTCAGTGGCCCCACACTTCTTTAGATATTTAGAAGTTTATGTGAGGCTGTGTTTATGTACATCATATTCAGATTATAAGAGGATTTAGATTCTCCAGAATCTGACACCCTCTACTGGAGTGACTGAAGACAGCTACAGTGTACTTATATATAATAAATAAATAAATAAATAAATAAATAAATAAATAAATAAACATTTTTTAAAAAGGATAAGAAAGAAAGAAAGAAAGACCAGGCAGGCCTGCCATCCTTATCACTGTCTGTATGTCTGTCTGTCTGATCCCCTGGAACTGGAGATGGGCCACCATATAGTTGCTGGTAGTTGATCCCAGGTACTCTGGAAGAGGAGACAATGCTGTTAATTGTTGAGCCCTTTGAGTGGCGCCACCCATCTTTAAATATTTTGAGGTATATGGGAGGCTGTGTTTATGTACATCATATGCAGACCATAAGAGGGATTTAGATTCTCCAGAATCTGACACCCTCTTCTGGAATGTCTGAAGACAGCTACAGTGTACTTATATCTAATAAATACATAAATAAATAAATGAATAAATGAATAAATGAATAAATAAATAAATTAATTAATAAACATTTTTTAAAAAGGATAAGAAAGAAAGAAAAATCAGGCAGGCCTGCCATCCTTATCTCTGTCTGTCTGTCTGTCTGTCTTATCCCCTGGAACTTGAGATGGGCCACCATATAGTTGCAGGTAGTTGATCCCACGTTCTCTGGAAGAAGAGACAATGCTGTTAATTGTTGAGCCCTTTCAGTGGGCCCACCCATCTTTAAATTTTTAGAAATATATGTGAGGCTGTGTTTATGTATATCATATGCAGACCATAAGAGGGATTTAGATTCTCCAGAAGATGACACCCTCTTTTAGAGCGTCTGAAAACAGCTACCTTGTACTTAAATCTAATAAATACATACTTAAATTAATAAACATTTCTTAAAAGTATAAGAAAGAAAGAAAGACCAGGCAGGCCTCCATCCTTATCTCTGTCAGTCTGTCTGTCTGTCTGTCTGATCCCTTGGAACTGGAGATGGGCCACCATAAGGTGCTGGTAGTTTATCCCAGGTTCTCTGAAAGAGGAGACAATGCTGTTAATTGTAGAGCCCTCTCAGTGGCCCCACACATCTTTAAATTTTTAGAAGTATATGTGAGGCTGTGTTTATGTACATCATATGCAGACCATAAGAGGGATTTAGATTCTCCAGAATCTGACACCCTCTTCTGGAGTGTCTGAAGACAGCTACAGTGTACTTATATCTAATAAATAAATAGATAAATAAATAAATAAATAAATAAATAAACATTTTTTAAAAAGTATAAGAAAGAAAGAAAGACCAGGCAGGCCTGCCATCCATATCTCTGTCTGTCTGTCTGTCTGTCTATCTGATCCCCGGGAACTGGAGATGGGCCACCATATAGTGCTGGTAGTTGATCCAAGGTTCTCTGGAAGAGGAGACAATTCGGTTAATTGTTGAGCCCTTTCAGTGGCCCCACACTTCTTTAGATATTTAGAAGTTTATGTGAGGCTGTGTTTATGTACATCATATTCAGATTATAAGAGGATTTAGATTCTCCAGAATCTGACACCCTCTACTGGAGTGACTGAAGACAGCTACAGTGTACTTATATATAATAAATAAATAAATAAATAAATAAATAAACATTTTTTAAAAAGGATAAGAAAGAAAGAAAGACCAGGCAGGCCTGCCATCCTTATCACTGTCTGTATGTCTGTTTGTCTGATCCCCTGGAACTGGAGATGGGCCACCATATAGTTGCTGGTAGTTGATCCCAGGTACTCTGGAAGAGGAGACAATGCTGTTAATTGTTGAGCCCTTTGAGTGGCGCCACCCATCTTTAAATATTTTGAGGTATATGGGAGGCTGTGTTTATGTACATCATATGCAGACCATAAGAGGGATTTAGATTCTCCAGAATCTGACACCCTCTTCTGGAATGTCTGAAGACAGCTACAGTGTACTTATATCTAATAAATACATAAATAAATAAATAAATAAATGAATAAATGAATAAATAAATAAATTAATTAATAAACATTTTTTAAAAAGGATAAGAAAGAAAGAAAAATCAGGCAGGCCTGCCATCCTTATCTCTGTCTGTCTGTCTGTCTGTCTTATCCCCTGGAACTTGAGATGGGCCACCATATAGTTGCAGGTAGTTGATCCCACGTTCTCTGGAAGAAGAGACAATGCTGTTAATTGTTGAGCCCTTTCAGTGGGCCCACCCATCTTTAAATTTTTAGAAATATATGTGAGGCTGTGTTTATGTATATCATATACAGACCATAAGAGGGATTTAGATTCTCCAGAAGATGACACCCTCTTTTAGAGCGTCTGAAACAGGCTACCTTGTACTTAAATCTAATAAATACATACTTAAATTAATAAACATTTCTTAAAAGTATAAGAAAGAAAGAAAGACCAGGCAGGCCTCCATCCTTATCTCTGTCAGTCTGTCTGTCTGTCTGTCTGATCCCTTGGAACTGGAGATGGGCCACCATAAGGTGCTGGTAGTTTATCCCAGGTTCTCTGAAAGAGGAGACAATGCTGTTAATTGTAGAGCCCTCTCAGTGGCCCCACACATCTTTAAATTTTTAGAAGTATATGTGAGGCTGTGTTTATGTACATCATATGCAGACCATAAGAGGGATTTAGATTCTCCACAATCTGACACCCTCTTCTGGAGTGTCTGAAGACAGCTACAGTGTACTTATATCTAATAAATACATGAATAAATATATAAATAAACATTTTTTTAAAAAGATAAGAAAGAAAGAAAGACCAGGCAGGCCTGCCATCCTTATCACTGTCTGTATGTCTGTCTGTCTGATCCCCTGGAACTGGAGATGGGCCACCATATAGTTGCTGGTAGTTGATCCCAGGTACTCTGCAAGAGGAGACAATGCTGTTAATTGTTGAGCCCATTCAGTGGCGCCACCCATCTTTAAATATTTAGAGGTATATGTGAGGCTGTGTTTATGTACATCATATGCAGACCATAAGAGGGATTTAGATTCTCCAGAATCTGACACCCTCTTCTGGAGTGTCTGAAGACAGCTACAGTGTACTTATATCTAATAAATAAATAGATAAATAAATAAATAAATAAATAAACATTTTTTAAAAAGTAAAAGAAAGAAAGAAAGACCAGGCAGGCCTGCCATCCATATCTCTGTCTGTCTTTCTGTCTGTCTATCTGATCCCCGGGAACTGGAGATGGGCCACCATATTGTGCTGGTAGTTGATCCAAGGTTCTCTGGAAGAGGAGACAATTCGGTTAATTGTTGAGCCCTTTCAGTGGCCCCACACTTCTTTAAATATTTAGAAGTTTATGTGAGGCTGTGTTTATGTAGATCATATTCAGATTATAAGAGGATTTAGATTCTCCAGAATCTGACACCCTCTACTGGAGTGACTGAAGACAGCTACAGTGTACTTATATATAATAAATAAATAAATAAATAAATAAATAAACATTTTTTTAAAAAGTATAAAAAAGAAAGAAAGACCAGGCAGGCCTGCCATCCTTATCACTGTCTGTATGTCTGTTTGTCTGATCCCCTGGAACTGGAGATGGGCCACCATATAGTTGCTGGTAGTTGATCCCAGGTACTCTGGAAGAGGAGACAATGCTGTTAATTGTTGAGCCCTTTCAGTGGCGCCACCCATCTTTAAATATTTAGAGGTATATGTGAGGCTGTGTTTATGTACATCATATGCAGACCATAAGAGGGATTTAGATTCTCCAGAATCTGACACCCTCTTCTGGAGTGTCTGAAGACAGCTACAGTGTACTTATATCTAATAAATAAATAGATAAATAAATAAATAAATAAATAAACATTTTTTAAAAAGTATAAGAAAGAAAGAAAGACCAGGCAGGCCTGCCATCCAAATCTCTGTCTGTCTGTCTGTCTGTCTATCTGATCCCCGGGAACTGGAGATGGGCCACCATATAGTGCTGGTAGTTGATCCAAGGTTCTCTGGAAGAGGAGACAATTCGGTTAATTGTTGAGCCCTTTCAATGGCCCCACACTTCTTTAGATATTTAGAAGTTTATGTGAGGCTGTGTTTATGTACATCATATTCAGATTATAAGAGGATTTAGATTCTCCAGAATCTGACACCCTCTACTGGAGTGACTGAAGACAGCTACAGTGTACTTATATATAATAAATAAATAAATAAATAAATAAATAAATAAATAAATAAACATTTTTTAAAAAGGATAAGAAAGAAAGAAAGACCAGGCAGGCCTGCCATCCTTATCACTGTCTGTATGTCTGTCTGTCTGATCCCCTGGAACTGGAGATGGGCCACCATATAGTTGCTGGTAGTTGATCCCAGGTACTCTGGAAGAGGAGACAATGCTGTTAATTGTTGAGCCCTTTGAGTGGCGCCACCCATCTTTAAATATTTTGAGGTATATGGGAGGCTGTGTTTATGTACATCATATGCAGACCATAAGAGGGATTTAGATTCTCCAGAATCTGACACCCTCTTCTGGAATGTCTGAAGACAGCTACAGTGTACTTATATCTAATAAATACATAAATAAATAAATAAATAAATAAATAAATAAATAAACATTTTTTAAAAAGGATAAGAATGAAAGTAAGACCAGGCAGGCCTGCCATCCTTATCTCTGTCTGTCTGTCTGTCTGTCTGTCTGATCCCCTGGAACTGGAGATGGGCCACCATATAGTTGCTGGTAGTTGATCCCAGGTTCTCTGGAAGAGGAGACAATGCTGTTAATTGTTGAGCCCTTTCAGTGGCCCCATCCATTTTTAATTTTTAGAAGTATATGTGATGCTTATGTACATTATATGTTTATGTACATTATATTCAGACCATAAGAGGGATTTAGATACTCTAGAATCTGTCACCCTCTTCTGGAGTGTCTGAAGACGGCTACAGTGTACTTATATCTAATACATACATACATAAATAAATAAATAAATAAATAACCATTTTTTTAAAAGTATAAGAAATAAAGAAAGACCAGGCAGGCCTGCCATCCTTATCTCTCTCTCTCTGTCTGTCTGTCTGTCTGATCCACTGGAACTGGAGATGGGCCACCATAAGGTGCTGGTAGTTTATCCCAGGTTCTCTGAAAGAGGAGACAATGCTGTTAATTGTTGAGCCCTCTCAGTGGCCCCACACATCTTTAAATTTTTAGAAGTTTATGTGAGGCTGTGTTTATGTACAGCATATGCAGACCATAAGAGGGATTTAGATTCTCCACAATCTGACACCCTCTTCTGGAGTGTCTGAAGACAGCTACAGTGTACTAATATCTAATAAATACATAAATAAATATATAAATAAACATTTTTTAAAAAGGATAAGAAAGAAAGAAAGACCAGGCAGGCCTGCCATTTTTATCACTGTCTGTATGTCTGTCTGTCTGATCCCCTGGAACTGGAGATGGGCCACCATATAGTTGCTGGTAGTTGATCCCAGGTACTCTGGAAGAGGAGACAATGCTGTTAATTGTTGAGCTTTTAGAGTGGCCACACCCTTCTTTAAATTTTTAGAAGTATATGTGAGGCTGTGTGGGGCCACTGAAAGTCACATAGAGAGACAGAGAGAGACAGAGAGAGACAGAGAGAGACAAAGAAAGACAGAGAGAGACATAGAGAGACAGAGAGATACATTGAGAGAGACAGAGAGACAGAGAGAGACACAGAGAGAGACACAGAGAGACACAGAGAGAGACACACAGAGAGACAGAGACATACAGAGAGAGACAGAGAGAGACAGAGATAGAGACAGAGAGAGACAAAGAGAGACAGAGAGACAGAGAGAGAGACAGAGAGAGACAGAGAAAGACAGAGTGAGACAGAGAGAGACACAGAGAGAGACAGAGATACACAGAGTGAGAAAGAGAGAGACACAGAGAGAGACAGAGAGAGAGACAGAGAGAGACAGAGAGAGACAGAGTGAGACAGAAAGAGACACAGAGAGAGACAGAGAGAGACAAAGAAAAACACAGAGAGACAGAGAGAGACAGAGAGAGACAGAGAGAGAGACAGAGAGAGACAGAGAGAGACAAAGAAAAACACAGAGAGAGACAGAGAGAGACAGAGAGATACAGAGAGAGTCAGAGAGACAGAGAGAGACAGAGAGAGACAAAGAAAGACACAGAGAGAGACAGAGAGAGACAGAGAGATACAGAGAGAGAGACAGAGAGAGACAGAAAGATACAGAAGGACAGAGAGAGACAGAGAGAGACAGAGAGACAGAGATAGAGACAGAGAAAGACAGAGAGAGACACAGAGAGAGACTGAGGGAGACAGAGAGAGAGACAGAGAGAGACATAGAAGAGACAAAGAAAGACACAAGAGAGACAGAGAGAGTCAGACATAGAGACAAAGAAAGACAGAGGGAGACACTGAGAGAGAGAGACAGAGAGAGACAGAGAGATACAGACAGAGAGACAAAGAGAGACAGAGAGAGACAGAGAGAAAGAGAGAGACAGAGAGAGTCAGAGAGAGACAGAGATAGAGACAGAGAGAGACAGAGAGAGGGACAGAGAGAGACAGAGACAGAGTGAGAAATACAGAGAGAGACAGAGTTAGAGAAAGAGACAGAGAGAGACAGAGAGAGAGACAGAGACAGAGAGAGAGACAGAGAGAGACAGAGTGAGACACAGAAAGAGAGAGACAGAGAGAGACAAAGAAAGACACAGAGAGAGACATAGAGAGACAGAGAGATACATTGAGAGAGACAGAGAGAGACAGAGAGAGACAGAGATAGAGACAGAGAGAGACAGAGAGAGACACAGAGAGAGTCAGAGAGACACAGAGAGACACAGAGAGAGACACAGAGAGACACGGAGAGAGACAGAGATAGACATAGACAGACAGAGACAGACAGAGAGAGACAGAGAGAGACAGAGATAGAGACAGAGAGAGACAGAGAGTGAGACAGAGAGAGACAGAGAGAGAGACACCGAAAGACAGAGAGAGACAGAGAGAGACAATGAAAGACACAGAGAGAGACTAAGAGAGACAGAGAGAGACAGAGAGAGACAGAGAGAGACAGAGAGAGACAAAAAAAGACACAGAGAGAGACAGAGAGCGATATAGATAGAGAAAAAGAAAGACAGAGAGAGACACAGAGAGAGAGACAGAGAGAGACAGAGAGATACAGAGAGAGAGACAAAGAGAGACAGAGAGAGAGACAGAGTACGACAGAGAGAGAGAGAGAGACTGAGAGAGACAAAGAAAGACACAGAGAGAGACATAGAGAGACAGAGAGATACATTGAGAGAGACAGAGAGAGACAGAGATAGACAGAAAGAGACAGAGAGAGACACAGAGAGAGACAGAGAGACACAGAGAGACACAGAGAGACACAGAGAGAGACAGAGAGAGACACAGAGAGACACATAGAGAGACACAGAGAGACACAGAGAGAGACAGAGAGAGAGACAGAGAGAGACAGAGAGAGACAGACAGAGACAGACAGAGAGAGACAGAGATAGAGACAGAGAGAGACAGAGAGAGACAGAGAGAGACAGAGAGAGACAGAGAGAGTCAGAGAGAGACAATGAAAGACACAGAGAGAGACAGAGAGAGACAGAGAGATACAGAGAGAGAGACAGAGAGAGACATAAAGTGTCAGAAGGACAGAGAGAGACAGAGATAGAGACAGAGAAAGACAGAGAGAGACACAGAGAGAGACAGAGAAAGACAGAGAGAGACAGAGAGTGAGACAGAGAGAGACAGAGAGAGACAAAGAAAGACACAGAGAGAGACAGAGCGAGACAGAGATAGAGACAGAGAAAGAAAGAGAGAGACACATAGAGAGAGACAGAGAGAGACAGAGAGATACAGAGAGAGAGACAGAGAGAGACAGAGAGAGACAGAGAGAAAGAGAGAGACAGAGAGAGTCAGAGAGAGACAGAGATAGAGACAGAGAGAGACAGAGACAGAGTGAGAAAGACAGAGAGAGACAGAGATAGAGAGAGAGACAGAGAGAGACACAGAGAGAGACAGAGAGAGACAAAGAAAGACAGAGAGAGACATAGAGAGACAGAGAGATACATTGAGAGAGACAGAGAGACACAGAGAGACACACAGAGAGACAAAGACAGACAGAGAGAGACAGAGAGAGACCGAGAGAGACAGAGATAGAGACAGAGAGAGACAGAGAGAGACAGAGAGACAGAGAGAGAGACAGAGAGAGACAGAGAGAGACAGAGTGAGACAGAGAGAGACACAGAGTGAGACAGAGATACACAGAGTGAGAAAGAGAGAGAGACATAGAGAGAGACAGAGAGAGAGACAGAGAGAGAGACAGAGTGAGAGACAGAGAGAGACAGAGAGAGACAGAGTGAGACAGAGAGAGAAACAGAGAGAGACTGAGAGAGACAAAGAAAAACACAGAGAGACAGAGAGAGACAGAGAGAGACAGAGAGAGAGACAGAGAGAGACAAAGAAAGACACAGACAGAGACATAGACAGAGAGATACATTGAGAGAGACATAGAGAGACAGAGAGAGACAGAGATAGAGACAGAGAGAGACAGAGAGAGACACAGAGAGACACAGAGAGAGACAGAGATAGACATAGACAGACAGAGACAGACAGAGAGAGACAGAGAGAGACAGAGATAGAGACAGAGAGAGACAGAGAGTGAGACAGAGAGAGACAGAGAGAGAGACACCGAAAGACAGAGAGAGACAGAGAGAGACAATGAAAGACACAGAGAGAGACTAAGAGAGACAGAGAGAGACAGAGAGAGACAGAGAGAGACAGAGAGAGAGACAGAGAGAGACAGAGAGAGACACAGAGAGACAGAGATAGACATAGACAGACAGAGACAGACAGAGAGAGACAGAGAGAGACAGAGATAGAGACAGAGAGAGACAGAGAGTGAGACAGAGAGAGACACAGAGAGAGAGACCGAAAGACAGAGAGAGACAGAGAGAGACAATGAAAGACACAGAGAGAGACTAAGAGAGACAGAGAGAGACAGAGAGAGAGAGAGAGTTAGAGAGAGACACAAAGAGACAGAGAGAGACAGAGAGAAAGAGAGAGACAGAGAGAGTCAGAGAGAGACAGAGATAGAGACAGAGAGAGACAGAGAGAGGGACAGAGAGAGACAGAGACAGAGTGAGAAATACAGAGAGAGACAGAGTTAGAGAGAGAGACAGAGAGAGACAGAGAGAGAGACAGAGACAGAGACAGAGAGAGATACAGAGAGAGACAGAGTGAGACACAGAAAGAGAGAGACAGAGAGAGACAAAGAAAGACACAGAGAGAGACATAGAGAGACAGAGAGATACATTGAGAGAGACATAGAGAGACTGAGAGAGACAGAGATAGAGACAGAGAGAGACACAGAGAGACACAGAGAGAGACAGAGATAGACATAGACAGACAGAGACAGACAGAGAGAGACAGAGAGAGACAGAGATGGAGACAGAGAGAGACAGAGAGTGAGACAGAGAGAGACAGAGAGAGAGACACCGAAAGACAGAGAGAGACAGAGAGAGACAATGAAAGACACAGAGAGAGACTAAGAGAGACAGAGAGAGACAGAGAGAGACAGAGAGAGACAAAAAAGACACAGAGAGAGACAGAGAGCGATATAGATAGAGAAAAAGAAAGACAGAGAGAGACACAGAGAGAGAGACAGAGAGAGACAGAGAGAGACAGAGAGATACAGAGAGAGAGACAAAGAGAGACAGAGAGAGAGACAGAGTGAGACAGAGAGAGAGAGAGACTGAGAGAGACAAAGAAAGACACAGAGAGAGACATAGAGAGACAGAGAGATACATTGAGAGAGACAGAGAGAGACAGAGATAGACAGAGAGACACAGAGAGAGACAGAGAGACACAGAGAGACACAGAGAGACACAGAGAGAGACAGAGAGAGACAGAGAGAGACACAGAGAGAGACACAGAGAGACACAGAGAGACACAGAGAGATACAGAGAGAGAGACAAAGAGAGACAGAGAGAGACAGAGAGAAAGAGAGAGACAGAGAGAGTCAGAGAGAGACAGAGATAGAGACAGAGAGAGACAGAGAGAGGGACAGAGAGAGACAGAGACAGAGTGAGAAATACAGAGAGAGACAGATTTAGAGAGAGAGACAGAGAGAGACAGAGAGAGAGACAGAGACAGAGAGTGAGACAGAGAGAGACAGAGTGAGACACAGAGAGAGAGAGAGACAGAGAGAGACAAAGAAAGACACAGAGAGAGACATAGAGAGACAGAGAGATACATTAAGAGAGACATAGAGAGACAGAGAGAGACAGAGAGAGACAGAGATAGAGACAGAGAGAGACAGAGAGAGACAGAGAGAGACAGAGAGATAGACAGAGAGAGACAGAGAGAGACAATGAAAGACATAGAGAGAGACAGAGAGACACAGAGAGACACAGAGAGAGAGACAGAGAGAGACAGAAAGAGTCAGAAGGACAGAGAGAGACAGAGAGAGATAGAGATAGGGACAGAGAAAGACAGAGAGAGACACAGAGAGAGACAGAGAAAGACAGAGAGTGAGACAGAGACAGACAGAGAGAGACAAAGGAAGACCCAGAGAAAGACAGAGAGAGACAGAGATAGAGACAGAGAAAGACAGAGAGAGACACAGAGAGAGAGAGACAGAGAGAGACAGAGAGAGACAGAGAGAGACAGAGAGATAAAGAGAGAGAGACAGACAGAAAGAGAGAGACAGAGAGAGTCAGAGAGAGACAGAGATAGAGACAGAGAGAGACAGAGAGAGGGACAGAGAGAGACAGAGACAGAGTGAGAAAGACAGAGAGAGACAGAGATAGAGAAAGAGAGACAGAGAGAGACACAGAGAGAGACAGAAAGAGACAGAGAGAGACAAAGAAAGACACAGAGAGAGACATAGTGAGACAGAGAGATACATTGAGAGAGACAGAGAGAGACAGAGAGAGACAGAGACACAGAGAGAGACAGAGAGACAGAGAGAGAGACAGAGAGATACAGAGATAGAGACAGAAGGGACAGAGAGAGACAGAGAGAGACCGACAGAGTGACAGATGGAGACAGAGAGAGACAGAGACAGATAGAGTTAGACAGAGAGAGACAGAGAGAGACAGAGAGAGAGAGAGAGATAGAGAGAGAGACAGAGAGAGACAGAGAGGGACAGAGTGACAGAGAGAGACAGAGAGAGACAGAGATAGAGACAGAGAGATACAGAGTGAGGGACAGAGAGAGACAGAGAGACAGATAGAGACAGAGAGACAGATAGAGACAGAGAGAAACAGAGAGAGACAGAGTGACAGAGAGAGACAGAGAGAGACAGAGACAGAGAAAGAGAGAGAGACAGAGAGAGACAGAGAGAGTCAGATAGACAGAGAGAGACAGAGAGAGACAGTGAGAGACAGAGAGAGACAGAGTGACAGAGAGAGACAGAGAGAGACAGAAATAGAGACAGAGAGAGACAGAGAGAGGGAAAGAGAGAGACAGAGAGAGACAGAGAGAGACAGAGAGAGACAGAGAGAGAGACAGATAGAGACAGAGAGAAACAGAGAGAGACAGAGATAGAGAAAGAGAGAGACAAAGAGAGACATAGAGAGAGAGACAGAGAGAGACAGAGAGAGACAGAGCGAGACAAAGAAAGACACAGAGAAAGACAGAGACAGAGAGATACAGAGATAGAGACAGAGAGTGACAGATAGACAGAGAGAGACAGAGAGAGACAGAGAGAGACAGAGTTACAGAGAGAGACAGAGAGAGACAGAGATAGAGACAGAGAGAGACAGAGAGAGGGAAAGAGAGAGACAGAGAGAGAGAAGGAGAGAGACAGAGAGAGACAGAGAGAGAGACAGAGAGAGACAGAAAGAGTCAGAAGGACAGAGAGAGACAGAGATAGAGACAGAGATAGACAGAGAGAAAGAGAGAGACACAGAGAGTCAGAGAGAGACAGAGACAGAGTGAGAAAGACAGAGAGAGACAGAGATAGAGAGAGAGACAGAGAGAGACACACAGAGAGACAGAGAGAGACAGAGAGAGACAGAGAGAGACAAAGAAAGACACAGAGAGAGACATAGAGAGACAGAGAGATACATTGAGAGAGACAGAGAGAGCCAGAGAGAGACAGAGAGAGAGATAGAGAGAGACACAGAGAGAGACAGAGAGAGACAGAGAGACAGAGAGAGACAAAGAAAGACACAGAGAGAGACAGAGAGAGACAGAGAGAGAGACAGAGAGAGACAGAGAGAGACAGATAGACAGAGAGAGACAGAGAGAGACAGAGAGAGACAGAGTGACAGAGAGAGACATAGAGAGAAAGAGATAGAGACAGAGAGAGGGAAAGAAAGAGACACACAGAGAGATAGAGACAGAGAGAAACAGAGAGAGACAGAGATAGAGAAAGAGAGAGACAGAGAGAGACATAGAGAGAGTTACAGAGAGAGACAAAGAAAAACACAGAGAGAGACAAAGAGAGACAGAGAGATACAGAGAGAGAGAAAGAGAGAGACAGAGAGAGACATAAAGAGAGAGACAGAGAGAGACAGGGAGAGACAAAGAGAGACAAAGAAAGACACAGAGAGAGACAGAGAGGGACAGAGAGAGACAGAGAGAGACAGAGTGACAGAGAGAGACAGAGAGAAACAGAGATAGAGACAGAGAGAGACAGAGAGAGGAAAAGAGAGAGACAGAGAGAGAGAGACAGAGAGAGACAGAGAGAGAGACAGATAGAGACAGAGATAGAGACAGAGAGAGACAGAGAGAGGGAAAGAGAGAGACAGAGAGAGAGAGAGAGACAGAGAGAGACAGAGAGAGAGACAGATAGAGACAGAGAGAAATAGAGAGAGACAGAGATAGAGAAAGAGAGAGACAGAGAGAGACATAGAGAGAGAGACAGAGAGAGACTTTCCACTTTTTCAGGTTTTCTTGCCATATTCCGGTTCCTTCAGTGTGAGTTTTTAATTTTCTAATTCTTTCAGGGTTTTTTGCCATATTCTGGGTCCTACAGCGTGTATTTTTAATTTTCCAAGTTTTTCAGGGTTACTCAGCATATTTTGGGTCCTACAGTGTGATTTTTTTCATTTTCCACCTTTTTCAGGTTTTCTTGCCAATTTCGGGGTACTTCAGTGTGAGTTTTTAATATTCCACTTTTTACAGGGTTAATCGCCATATTCTGCGTCCTACAGTGTGATTTTTAAATTTTCCACGATTCTCAGGGTTTCTCGCCATATTCAGGTCCTACAGTTTGATTTTTTAATTTTAAACGTTTTTAAGTTTTTTTCGTCATGTTCTGGGTCCTACAGTTTGATATTCTCATTATCCAACTTTTTCAGATTTTCTCAGCATATTCTGGGTCCTACATTGTGAATTTTTAATTTTCCACGTTTTTCAAGGTTTCTTGCCATATTCTGGTCCTATAGTGTGATTTTCTCATTTTCCTCCTTTTTCAGTGTTTCTCGCCATATTCTGGGTCCTACAGTGTGAATATTTAATTTTCCATGTTTTTCATGTTTTCTCGCCATATTCTGGGTCCTTCAGTTTGTGTTTTTAATTTTCCTCGTTTTTCAGGTTTTCTCACCATATTCCCGGACCTTCAGTGTGAATTTTTAATTTTCCATGTTTTTCAGGTTTTTTCGTCATATTCTGGGTCCTAGAGTGTGATTTTCTCATTTCCACGTTTTTTAGGATTTCTCCCCATATTCGGGGTCCTTCAGTGTGAGTTTTTGATTTCCTACTTTTTCAGGGTTTCTCAATATATTCTGGTTCCTACAGCGTGTATTTTATTTTTCCAAGTTTTTCAAGGGTTTCTAGACATATTCTGGGTCCTACAGTGTGAACATTTAATTTTCCATGATTATCAGGGTTTCTCAGCATATTCTGGGTCCTGCAGTGTGATTTTCTCATTTTTCACCTTTTTCAAGTTTTTTCGCTATTCTGGGTTCTACATGTGATTTTCTCATTTTCCACCTTTTTCAGGTTTTCTCGCTATATTCCGGGTCCTTCAGTGTGAATTTTTAATTTTCCACGTTTTTCAGGGTTTCTCGGCATATTCTGTTTCCTGCAGTGTGATTTTCTCATTTTCCAAGTTTTTCAGGTTTTTTCGTAATTCTGGGTCTTACAGTGTGATTTTCTCATTTTTCACCTTTTGCAGGGTTTCTTGCCATATTCTGGGTCCAACAGAGTGTATTTTTAATTTACCACGTTTTTCCGGTTTCTCACCATATTCTGGGTCCAACAGCGCGTATTTTCAATTTTCCACGTTTTTCAGGGTTTCTCGGCATATTCTGGGTCCTAAAGTGTGATTTTCTCATTTTCGAAGTTTTTCAAGTTTTTTCGCAATTCTGGGTCCTACAGTCATTTATTCTCATTTTCCACCTTTTTCAGGTTTTCTCGCCATATTCGGGGTCTTTCAGTGTGAATTTTTAGTTTTTTACTTTTTTCAGGTTTTCTTGCCATATTCTGGGTCATTCAGTGTGAGTTTTTAATTTTACACGTTTTTCAGGTTTTTTCGTCATATTCTGGGTACTACAGTGTGATTTTTCTCATTTTCTCGTTTTTCAGGTTTTCTTGCCATATTCCAGGTCCTTCAGGGTGAATTTTTAATTTTCCATGTTTTTCAGTATTTCTCGCCATATTCTGGGTAATACAGTGTGAATTTTTAATTTTCCACTTTTTTCATGGTTTCTCGCCATATTCTGTGTCCGACAGTGTGAATTTTTAATTTTCATGTTTTTCAGGGTTACTCAGCATATTCTAGGTCCTGCAGTGTGATTTTCTCATTTTCCACGTTTTATAAATTTTTTCGTAATTCTGGGTCCTACAGTGTGATTTTCTCATTTTCCAACTTTTTACAGCCTTTCTAGCCATATTTGGGGTCCTTCAGTGTGAGATTTTAATTTTATAATTTTTCAGGGTTTCTCGACATATTCTGTGTCCTACAGCGTGTATTTTTTATTTTCCATGTTTCTCAGTTTTTTTAAATCATATTCTGAGTCCTAAAGTGTGATCTTCTCATTTCCACGTTTTTCAGGTCTTTCAGTGTGAATTTTTAATTTAACACGTTTTTCAGTATTTCTCGACATATTCTGGGAAATACAGTGTGAATTTTTAATTGCACACTTTTTTATTGGTTTCTCGCCATATTGTGTCCAACAATGTGAATTTTTAATTTTCACTTTTTTCCGTGTTTCTTGGCATATTCTGTGTCCTACAGTGTGAGTTTTTAATTTTCCTCGTTTTTTCAGGTTTTCTCGCCATATTCAGATTTCTTCAGTGTGAATTTTTAATTTTCCACGATTTTCAGGGATTCTCAGCATATTATGGGTCCTGCAGTGTGATTTTCTCATTTTCCACCTTTTTCAGGTTTTCTAGCCATATTCCGGGTCCATCAGTGTGAGTTTATAGTTATCTACTTTTTTCAGGGTTGATTGCCATATTCTGGGTAATACAGTGAGAATTTTCATTGTCCAATTTTTTCATGGTTTCTTGCCATAATCTGGTTCCCCCAGCGTATATTTTTAATTTTCCACGTTTTCAGGGTTTCTCGGCATATTCTGGGTCCTACAGTGTGACTTTCCCATTTTCGACGTTTTTCAATTTTTTTTTTCCAAATCTGGGTTCTATAGTGTGATTAATTCTCATTTTCCATCTTTTTCATGATTTCTCGCTATATTCTGGGTCCTACAGTGTGAGTTTTGAATTTTCCTTGTTTTTTTGGTTTTCTCGCCATATTAGGGGTCCTTCAGTGTGAATTTTTAATTTTCCACGTTTTCTAAGTTTCTCGCCATATACAGTGTGAATTTTTAATTTTCAACTTTTTTCATGATTCTTGCCATATTCTGTGTCCAACAGTGTCAATTTTTAATTTTCACGTTTTTCAGCATTTCTCCGCATATTCTGGGTCCTGCAGTGTGATTTTCTCATTTTCCACTTTTTCAGGTTTTCTTGCCATATTCCGGTTCCTTCAGTGTGAGTTTTTAATTTTCTAATTCTTTCAGGGTTTTTTGCCATATTCTGGGTCCTACAGCGTGTATTTTTAATTTTCCAAGTTTTTCAGGGTTACTCAGCATATTTTGGGTCCTACAGTGTGATTTTTTTCATTTTCCACCTTTTTCAGGTTTTCTTGCCAATTTCGGGGTACTTCAGTGTGAGTTTTTAATATTCCACTTTTTACAGGGTTAATCGCCATATTCTGCGTCCTACAGTGTGATTTTTAAATTTTCCACGATTCTCAGGGTTTCTCGCCATATTCAGGTGCTACAGTTTGATTTTTTAATTTTAAACGTTTTTAAGTTTTTTTCGTCATGTTCTGGGTCCTACAGTTTGATATTCTCATTATCCAACTTTTTCAGATTTTCTCAGCATATTCTGTGTTCTACATTGTGAATTTTTAATTTTCCAAGTTTTTCAAGGTTTCTTGCCATATTCTGGTCCTATAGTGTGATTTTCTCATTTTCCTCCTTTTTCAGTGTTTCTCGCCATATTCTGGGTCCTACAGTGTGAATATTTAATTTTCCATGTTTTTCATGTTTTCTCGCCATATTCTGGGTCCTTCAGTTTGTGTTTTTAATTTTCCTCGTTTTTCAGGTTTTCTCACCATATTCCCGGACCTTCAGTGTGAATTTTTAATTTTCCATGTTTTTCAGGTTTTTTCGTCATATTCTGGGTCCTAGAGTGTGATTTTCTCATTTCCACGTTTTTTAGGATTTCTCCCCATATTCGGGGTCCTTCAGTGTGAGTTTTTGATTTCCTACTTTTTCAGGGTTTCTCAATATATTCTGGTTCCTACAGCGTGTATTTTATTTTTCCAAGTTTTTCAAGGGTTTCTAGACATATTCTGGGTCCTACAGTGCGAACATTTAATTTTCCATGATTATCAGGGTTTCTCAGCATATTTTGGGTCCTGCAGTGTGATTTTCTCATTTTTCACCTTTTTCAAGTTTTTTCGCTATTCTGGGTTCTACATGTGATTTTCTCATTTTCCACCTTTTTCAGGTTTTCTCGCTATATTCCGGGTCCTTCAGTGTGAATTTTTAATTTTCCACGTTTTTCAGGGTTTCTCGGCATATTCTGTTTCCTGCAGTGTGATTTTCTCATATTCCAAGTTTTTCAGGTTTTTTCGTAATTCTGGGTCTTACAGTGTGATTTTCTCATTTTTCACCTTTTGCAGGGTTTCTTGCCATATTCTGGGTCCAACAGAGTGTATTTTTAATTTACCACGTTTTTCCGGTTTCTCACCATATTCTGGGTCCAACAGCGCGTATTTTCAATTTTCCACGTTTTTCAGGGTTTCTCGGCATATTCTGGGTCCTAAAGTGTGATTTTCTCATTTTCGAAGTTTTTCAAGTTTTTTCGCAATTCTGGGTCCTACAGTCATTTATTCTCATTTTCCACCTTTTTCAGGTTTTCTCGCCATATTCGGGGTCTTTCAGTGTGAATTTTTAGTTTTTTACTTTTTTCAGGTTTTCTTGCCATATTCTGGGTCATTCAGTGTGAGTTTTTAATTTTACACGTTTTTCAGGTTTTTTCGTCATATTCTGGGTACTACAGTGTGATTTTTCTCATTTTCTCGTTTTTCAGGTTTTCTTGCCATATTCCAGGTCCTTCAGGGTGAATTTTTAATTTTCCATGTTTTTCAGTATTTCTCGCCATATTCTGGGTAATACAGTGTGAATTTTTAATTTTCCACTTTTTTCATGGTTTCTCGTCATATTCTGTGTCCGACAGTGTGAATTTTTAATTTTCATGTTTTTCAGGGTTACTCAGCATATTCTAGGTCCTGCAGTGTGATTTTCTCATTTTCCACGTTTTATAAATTTTTTCGTAATTCTGGGTCCTACAGTGTGATTTTCTCATTTTCTACGTTTTTCATGTTTTTTCACAATTCTGTGTCCTACAGTGTGATTATTCTCTATTTCCACCTTTTTCAGGTATTCTTGCCATATTCAGGGTCCTTCCGTGTAAGTTTTTAATTTTCTACTTTTTTCAGGGTTTCCTGTCATAATCTGGCTCCTTCAAAGCATATTTTTATTTTTCCTCGTTTTTCTGGGTTTCTCAGCATATTCTGGGTCCTACAGTGTATTTTTCTCATTTTTAAACATTTTCAGATTTTCTCACCATATTCGGGGTCCTACAGTGTGAATTTTTAATTTTAATCGTTTTTAAGTTTTTTTCATCATATTCTGGGTCCTACAGTTGATTTTGTCATTAACCACCTTTTTCATGTTTTCTCACCATATTCGTGGTCCTTCAGTGTGAGTTTTTAGTTTTTTAGTTTTTTCATGGTTTGTTGCCATATTCTGGGTCCTACAACGTGTATGTTTAATTTTGCACATTTTTCAGGGTTTCTCGGCATATTCTGGGTCCTACAGTGTGATTTTCTCATTTTCCACCTTTTTCAGGTTTTCTCGACATATTCAGGGTCCTTCAGTGTGAGATTTAAATTTTTTACTTTTTTCAGTGTTTCTCGCCATATTCTGCATCCTACAGTGTGAATTTTAAATTTTTCACGTTTTTCAGGTTTTCTTGCCATGTTCTGTGTCCTACAGTATGAATTTTTAATTTTAAACCTTTTTAAGTTTTTTTCGTCATATTCTGGGTCCTTCAGTGTGATTTTCTCATTTTCCAACTTTTTCAGGTCTTCTCGGCATATTCTGAGTCCTACAGTGTGAATTTTCGATTTTCCACGTTTTTCAAGTTTTCTTGCCATATTCTGTTCCTAGAGTGTGAATTTTTAATTTTCCACTTTTTTCAGTGTTTCTCTCCCTATCCTGGGTTCTACTTTGTGAATATTTAATTTTCCATGTTTTTCAGGTTTTCTCGCCATATTCTGGGTCCTTCAGTGTGAGTTTTTAATTTTCCTCGTTTTTCAGGTTTTCTCGCCATATTCAAGGTCATACAGTGTGATTTTCTCATTTCCACGTTTTTCTTATTTTCTTGCCATATTCCAGGTTCTTCAGTGTGAATTTTTAATTTTCCACGTTTTTCAAGGTTTCTTGCCATATTCTGGTCCTTTAGAGTGAATTTTTAATTTTCAAGATTTTACAGAGTTTCTCAAAATATTCTGTGTCCTCCAGTGTGAATATTTAATTTTCTAGGTTTTACAGGTTTTCTCGCCATATTCTGGGTCCTTCAGTGTGAGATTTTAATTTTCCTCATTTTTCAGTTTTGCTCGCTATATCCGGGTCCTTGAGTGTGAATTTTTATTTTTCCACATTTTTCAGGTTTCTTCGTCATAATCTGGTTCTACAGTGTGATTTTTTTCATTTCCATGTTTTTCAGGTTTTCTCGCCATATTTGGGGTCCTTCAGTGTGAGTTTTTTAATTTCTAGTTTTTAAGGTTTTCTTGCCATATTCTGGGTACTACAGTGTGAATTTTAAATTTTCCACGTTTTTAAGTTATTTCGTCATATTCTGATTATTACAGTGTGATTTTCTCGTTTTTTTCCTTTTTCAGTGTTTCTCGCCATATTCAGGGTCCTATAGTGTGAATATTTAATTTTCAATGTTTTTCAGGTTTTCTCAGCATATTCTGGCTCCTGCAGTGTTATTTTCTCGTTTTCAACCTTTTTCAGGTTTTCTCACAATTCTGGGTCCTACATGTGATTTTCTCATTTTCTACCTTTTTCAGGTTATCTCGCCATAATCTAGGTTCTACAGTGTGAGTTTTTAATTTTCCTCGTTTTTTCAGGTTTTCTCGCCATATTCTGATTCCTTCAGTGTGAATTTTTAATTTTCCACGTTTTCCAGGTTTTTTCATCATATTCTGGGTCCTACAGTGTGATATTCTCGTTTCCAAGTTTTTCAGGATTTCTTGCCATATTCCAGGTCCTGCAGTGTGAATTTTTAATTTTCCACGTTTTTCAGTATTTCTCCCCATATTTTGGGTAATACAGTGTGAATTTTTAATTTTCCTCGTTTTTCAGGTTTTCTCGCCAAATTCCGGGTCCTTCAGTGTGAATTTTTAATTTTCCACGATTTTCAGGGATTCTCAGCATATTCTGGGTCCTGCAGTGTGATTTTCTCATTTTCCACCTTTTTCATGTTTTCTAGCCATATCCTCGTCCATCAGTGTGAGTTTATAGTTATCTACTTTTTTCAGGGTTGCTGGCCGTATTCTGGGTAATACAGTGTGAATTTTTATTGTCCAATTTTTTTCAAGGTTTCTCGCCATAATGTGGGTCTGACAGTGTGAATTTTTAATTTTCACGTTTTTCACGGTTTCTTGGCATATTTTGGGTCCTGAAGAGTGATTTTCTCATTTTCCACGTTTTTAAAGTTTTTTCGTAATTCTGGGTCCTACAGTGTGATTTTCTCATTTTCCACCTTTTTCAGGTTTTCTCGCCATATTAGGGGTCCTTCAGTGTGAGTTTTTAATTTTCTAATTCTTTCAGGGTTTCTTGCCATATTCTGGGTCCTACAGCGTGTATTTTTAATTTTCCACGTTTTTCAGGGTTACTCGCCCTATTCTGGGTCCTACAGTGTGATTTTCTCATTTTTGACATTTTTCAAGTTTTTTGTTTCGCAATTCTGGATCCTACAGTGTGATTTTCTCATTTTCCACCATTTTCAGGTTTTCTTGCCATTTTCGGGGTACTTCAGTGTGAGTTTTTAATATTCTACTTTTTACAGGGTTAATCGCCATATTCTGTGTCCTACAGTGTGATTTTTAAATTTTCCACGTTTCTCTGGGTTTCTCGCCATATTCTGGTCCTACAGTGTGAATTTTTAATTTTAAGCGTTTTTAAGTTTTTTTTCGTCATGTTCTGTGTCCTACACTGTGAAATGCTCATTATCCAACTTTTTCAGGTTTTCTCAGCATATTCTGGGTCCTTCAGTGTGAATATTTAATTTTCCATGTTTTTCATGTTTTCTCGCCATATTCCGGGTCCTTCAGTTTGTGTTTTTAATTTTCCTCGTTTTTCAGGTTTTCTTGCCATATTCCCGGTCCTTCAGTGTGAATTTTTAATTTTCCTGGTTTTTCAGATTTTTTCGTCATATTCTTGGTCCTAGAGTGTGATTTTCTCATTTCCACGTTTTTCAGGATTTCTCCCCGTATTTGGGGTCCTTCAGTGTGAGGTTTTGATTTTCTACTTTTTCAGGGTTTCTCAATATATTCTGGTTCCTACAGCGTGTATTTTATTTTTCCACGTTTTTCAAGGGTTTCTCCGCATATTCTGGGTCCTACAGTGTGATTTTTTTTTTTTTATTTTTGACGGTTTTCAAGTTTTTTCGCAATTCTGGGTCCTACAGTGTGATTTTCTCATTTTCCACCTTTTTTCAGGTTTTCTCGCCATATTCGGGGTCCTTCAGTGTGAGTTTCTAATTTCCTAGTTTTTCAAGTTTTTTCGTAATTCTAGGACCTACAGTGTGGTTTTCTCATTTTCCACCTTTTTCAGGTTTTTTTCGCCATATTTGGGGTCCTTCAGTGTGAGCTTTTAATTTTCTACATTTTTCAGGGTTTTTCGCCATATTCTGGGTCCTTCAGTGTGAATTTTTAATGTTCCTTGTTTTTCTGGTTTTCTTGCCATATTCCAGGTCCTTCAGTGTGAATTTTTACTTTTCCACGTTTTTTAGTATTTCTTGCCATATTCTGGGAAATACAGTGTGAATTTTTAATTTTCATGTATTCAGTGTTTCTAGGCATATTCTGGGTCCTCCACTGTGATTTTCTCATTTTCGACGTTTTTCAAGTTTTTTCGTTAATCACTGTGATTTCTCATTTTCCACCTTTCAGGGTTCCTCGCCATATTTTGGGTCCTTCAGTGTGAGTTTTTAATTTTCTAATTTTTTCAGGTTTTCTTGCCATATTCTGGGTCCTATTGTGTATATTTTTAATTTTCCACGTTTTTCAGGGTTTCGTGGCATATTCTTGGTTCTACACTGTGATTATCTCATTTTCCACCTTTTTCAGGTTTTCTCTCCATATTCAGCGTCCTTCAGTGGGAGTTTTTAATTTTCTACTTTTTTCAGGGTTTCTCGCCATATTCTGGGTCCTACAGTGTGATTTTCTCATTTAGGACTTTTTACAAATTTTTTCGCAATTCTGGGTCCTACAGTGTGATTATTATCATTTTTAAACTTTTTCAGGTTTTCTCGCCATATTCGGGATCCTTCAGTGTGAGGTTTTAATTTTCCTCGTTTTTCAGGTTTTCTCGACATATTCTGGGTCCTTCAGTGTGAATTTTTAATTTTCACGTTTTTCAGGGTTTCTCGACATATTCCGGGTCCTTCAGTGTGAATTTTTTATTTTCCACGTTTTTCAGGTTTTTTCGTTATATTCTGGGTCTTACAGTGTGATTTTCTCATTTCCATGTTTTTCAGGTTTTCTAGCCATATTCCACGTCCTTCAGTGTGAATTTTTAATTTTCCAGGTTTTTCAGTATTTCTTGCCATATTCTGGGTAATACAGTGTGATTTTCTCATTTTCCACTTTTTTCAGGTTTAATCGCAATATTTGGGGTCCTTCAGTGTGAGTTTTTAATTTTGTACTTTTTCAGGGTTTCTGGCCATATTCTGGGTCCTATAGTGTGTGTTTTTAATTTTCCACGTTTTTCATGGTTTTCTCGGCATATTCTGGGTCCTACAGTGTGATTTTCTCATTTTCGGTATTTTTCATGTTTTTTCCCAATTCTGGGTCCTACAGTGTGATTATTCTCATTTTCCCACCTTTCAGGTTTTCTCGCCATATTCGGGGTCTTTCAGTGTGAATTTTTAATTTTTCTACTTTTTTTCAGGTTATCTCGCCATATTCTGGGTCCTTCAGTGTGAGTTTTTATTTTTTCTGGTTTTGTAGCCATATTCCGGGTCCTTCAGTGTGAATTTTTAATTTTCCATGTTTTTCAGGTGTTTTCATCATATTCTGGGTCCTACAGTGTGATTTTCTCATTTCCAAGTTTTTCAGGTTTTTGTGCCATATTCCAGGTCCTTCAGTGTAAATTTTTAATTTTCCCACATTTTTCAGTGTTTCTCCCCATATTCTGGGTAACACAGTGTGAATTTTTAATTTTCCACTTTTTTCATGGTTTCTCTTCATGTTCTAGGTCTGACCTTGTGAATTTTTACTTTTCACGTTTTTCAGGGTTTTCTCGCATATTCTGGGTCTTACAGTATGTTTTTCTCATTTTCCCCCCTTTTCAAGTTATTTTCGCAATTTTGGGTCCTACAGTGGGAATTTCTGTTTTTCCACTTTTTCAGGGTTTCTTGCCATATTCTATGTCCTTAAGTGGGAATTTTTAATTTTCCACTTTTTTCAGGGTTTTTCATCATATTCCAAGTCCTTCAGTGTGAGTTTTTAATTTTCCACGTTTTTCAGGGTTTCTCAACATATTTTGGGTCCTACAGTGTGAATTTTTAATTTTCTACCTTTTTCAAGATTTCTCGCCATATTCTATGTCCTTCCACGTTTTTCAGGTTTTCTGGCCATATTCCAGGTCTTTCTGAGTGAGTTGATAATTTTCCACATTTTTAAGGTTTTCTCCCTATATTCCAAATCCTTGAGTGTGAGTTATTAATTTTCCATGTTTTTCTGGTTTTGTCGCCATATTCCAGGTCTTTCAGTGTGAGTTTTTAATTATCTACTTTTTACAGGGTTTCTTGCCTTATTCTGGGTCCTACAGCGTTTATATTTAATTTTGCATGTTTTTCGGGGTTTCTCGCCATATTCTGGGACCTACAGTGTGATTTTCTCATTTTACAAGTTTTTCAAGTTTTTTCCAATTCTGGGTCCTACAGTGTGATTTTCTCATTTCCACGTTTTTCAGGGTTTCTCAGCATTATCTGTGTTCTGCAGTGTGATTTTCTCATTTTCCACGTTTTTCACGTTTTTTTTTTTTTTTTTAATTCTGGGTGCTACAGTGTGATTTTCTCATTTTCCACCTTTATCAGGTTTTCTACCAAATTTGGAGTCCTTCAGTGTGAGTATGTAATTTTCTACTTTTCTCAGGTTTTCTCGCCATATTCTGGGTTCTACAGCGTGTATTTTTAATTTTCCACGTTTTCAGGGTTTCTCCGCATATTCTCTGTCCTACAGTGTGATTTTCACATTTTCCACGTTTTTCAAGTTTTTTCATAATTCTGGGTCCTACAGTGTGATTTTCTCATTTTCCACCTTTTTCAGGTTTAATCGCCATATTTGGGGTCCTTCAGTGTGAGGTTTTAATTTTCTTCTTTTTTCAGGGTTTCTCACCATATTCTGTGTCCTACAGCGTGTATTTTTAATTTTCCACGTTTTCAGGGTTTCTCGACATATTCTGGTCCTACAGTGTGATTTTCTCATTTCCACGTTTTCAGGTTTTGTTGACATATTCCAGGTCCTTCGGTGTGAATTTTTAATTTTCCATGTTTTTCAGTATTTCTCGCCATATTCTGTGACCGAGAGTGTGAATTTTTAATTTTCACGTTTTTCAGGGTTTCTCGACATATTCTGGGTCCTACAGAGTTATTTTCTCATTTTCGACGTTTTTCAATTTTTTTTTTTCCAAATCTGGGTCCTACAGTGTGATTATTCTCATTTTCCACCATTTTCAGGTTTTTCCGTCATATTCTGGGTCCTACAGTGTGATTTTCTCATTTCACGATTTTCAGTATTTCTCGACATATTCTGTGTCCAAGAGTGTGAATTTTTAATTTTTTACGTTTTTCAGAGTTTCTCGGCATATTCTGGGTCCTGCAGTGTGATTTTCTCATTTTCCAACTTTTTCAGGTTTTCTAGCCATATTTGGGGTCCTTCAGTGTGAATTTGTAATTTTCTACTTTTTTCAGGGTTTCTCGCCATATTCTTGGTCCTACAGTGTGATTTTCTCATTTTCCACGTTTTTCAAGTTTTTTCGCAATTCTGGGTCCTTCAGTGTGAATTTTTAATTTTCTACTTTTTTCAGGTTCTCTCACCATATTTGGGGTCCCTAAGTGTGAGGATTTAATTTTCTAATTTTTCAGGGTTTCTCGACATATTCTGTGTCCTACATCGTGTATTTTCAATTTTCCACGTTTTTCAAGTTTTTTCTTCATATTCTGCGTCCTACAGTGTGATTTTCTCATTTTCCACCTTTTTCAGGTTTTCTCGCCATATTCTGGTTCCTACAGTGTGTGTTTTGAATTTTCCTCGTTTTTCAGGTTTTCCTTCAGTGTGAATTTTTAATTTTCCACGTTTTTCAGTTTTTCTCGCCATATTATGGTTCCTACAGTGTGAATTTTTAATTTTCCACATTTTTCATGGTTTCTGGGCATATTCTGGGTCCTGCAGTGTGATTTTCTCATTTTCCACCTTTTTCAGGTTTTCTTGCCATATTCGGGGTCCTTCAGTGTGAATATTCAATTTTCTAGTTTTTTCAGGTTTTCTCTCCATATTCTGGGTCCTTCATTGTGATTTTTAAATTTTCCTTGTTTTTCAGGTTTTCTCACCATATTGTAGGTCCTTCTGTGTGAATTTTTAATTTTCCACGTTTTTCAGGTTTTTTTCGTCATATTCTGGGTCCTACACTGAGATTTTCTCATTTCCACGTTTTTCAGGTTTCCCTGCCATATTCTGGGACCTTCAGTGTGAATTTTTAATTATCCACGTTTTTCAGGGTTTCTTGGCATTATCTGTGTTCTGCAGTGTGATTTTCTCATTTCCACGTTTTTCAGGTTTCCTTGCCATATTCTGGGACCTTCAGTGTGAATTTTTAATTTTCCACGTGTTTCAGTATTTCTCGCCATATTCTGGGTAATACAGTGTGAACTTTTAATTTTCAAATTTTTTCATGGTTTCTCGCCATATCCTGTGTCCGACAGTGTGAATTTTTAATTTTCACGATTTTCAGGGTTTCTTGGCATATTCTGGGTCCTGCAGAGTGATTTTCTCTTTTTCCACGTTTTTCGAGTTTTTTTTCGTAATTCTGAGTCCTACAGTGGGATTTTCTCATTTTACAACTTTTTAAGGTTTTCTCGCCATATTTAGGGTCCTTCAGTTTGATTTTTTATCTTTCTAATTTTTCAGTGTTTCTCGCCATATTCTGTGTCCTTCAGTGTGAGTTTTTAATTATCTACTTTTTTCAGGGTTTCTTGCCATATTCTGGGTCCTACAGCGTGTATTTTTAATTTTCGATGTTTTTCAGGGTTTCTGGTCATATTCTGGGTCCTACAGTGTGATTTTCTCATTTTCCCCTTATTTCAAGTTTTTTCACAATTCTGTGTCCTAAGGTGTGATTTTCTCATTTTCCAACTTTTTCAGGTTTTCTCGCCATATTTGGGGTCCTACAGTGTGAATTTTTAATTTTAATCGTTTTTAAGTTTTTTTCGTCATATACTGGGTCCTACAGTGTGATTTTCTCATTTTCAACCTTTTTCAGTTTTTCTCACCATATTCTGGGTCCTTCAGTGTGAGTTTTTAATTTTCTACTTTTTCAGGGTTTGTTGCCATATTCAGGGTCCTACCACGTGTATGTTTAATTTTGCACGTTTTTCAGGGTTTCTCTGCATATGCTGGGTCCTACAGTATGATTTTCTCATTTTCGACGTTTTTCAAGTTTTTTCGCAATTCTGGGTCCTACAGTGTGATTTTCTCATTTTCCACCTTTATCAGATTTTCTCGCCATATTTGGGGTCCTTCTGTGTGAGATTTTAATTTTTTGCTTTTTTCAGTGTTTCTCAACATATTCTGCATCCTACAGTATGAAATTTAAATTTTTCACGTTTTTCTGGTTTTCCCGCCATATTCTGGGTCCTACAGTGTGATTTTCTCATTTCCACGTTTCTCAGGTTTTCTTGCCATATTCTGGGTCCTTCAGTGTGAGTTTTTAATTTTCCTCGTTTTTCAGGTTTTCTCTCCATATTCAAGGTCCTTCAGTGTGAATTTTTAATTTTCCACGTTTTCCAGGGTTTCTTGGCATATTCTGGGTCCTACAGTGTGATTATTCTCATTTTCCACCTTTTTCAGGTTTTCTTGCCATATTCCAGGTCCTTCTATGTGAATTTTAATTTTCCACGTTTTTC